>NW_006408641.1:8374241-8381448 GCF_000296735.1 Chrysochloris asiatica
GTAACCACTAAGCTACCAGAGCTCCTAGGTTGCAGTAAGTTGGAATTGATCCAACAGCAATTGGTAAATTACAGCTTAGGACCATCCTTTGAGCCTATGCTTCCTGACTCCAAACCCAGGGATTTATTATGTTAATCCATAGGAAAAGGGTCTGATTTTCCTCCTACATTATGATAAAGTAGAGATATTCCTCTTTGAGAAATCCCCTACAATTTCTCCCTTTACAACATCTTTTGTCATTTAATTAATACTTAATATAAGTGTCTAATGTGTGTGAGAAGGTAAAAACAGAATGTTTAAGATAGTAGATAAACACTAGGATAGTTTTCTGACTAAATGCTTTGTCATTGTTGACTTAAGATTAAGGTAAAGCTTCTGAAGGTAGTTTCTGTGCTTTTTGATATAGCTATTTGCCAAGGGACTGCATTAATTGGTTAGAAGCTGTGGGTTAATGGACTGGATTGTAAAGTCAATTTGAACCATAAGGTCGACCGTTCAAGCTTACCATCTGCTCCTTGGAAACCCTATACAGCGCTGCTGACTCTAAGCCCACTCAACGGCACTTAACAACAACATAGCAACTTAATCAAGGCGCAAAGCTTCTACTATGGTCTCTGAGTCCGGACCAACTCCAGGGCACTTAACAACAATCTTAATGGGAGAGAGTGCAGTGGTTCCGTGAGATAGGTACTAGACTTTGAACTATAAGGTTGTCGGTTCCAGCCCACCAGCCACTCCACAGAAAAAAGATAAGGCTTTCTACTCCCTTGGAAGCCCTATGCAAGGTCACTGATTCGGAACTAACTTGATAGCTCTTCAAACATCTCAATGTATAATTATCAACAAGAATTAATGTTTATATGCCTGTTTAGGGTTTCCTAAGAGCGGTTGTTGGGTTTGAAGCGCAAACCTTGATGTTAGCTGTTCAGTGCTTATCCTACAGTGCTACGCAAAACCAGAAACATTCCTTCCTTGCGTTATAGCAGTGGGTTGGTATGGAGCTATGGGTAAATGCGCTGGACTGCAAAGTCTGAACCACAAGGTCAGCAGGTCAAGCTCACTAGCTGCTCTTACAGGGTCGCTATTGGTCGGAACCGACTCGAGGGCACTTAACAACAAAATTTAATTAAATGTGAAATAGTGTAACATGCTGTGGTTTGTGTTTGTTGTTAGGGGCCGTGGAGTCAGTTCTGACTCATAGCGACCTTATGAAACACTGCCCAGTCCTGCGCCATCCTCATTGCTGCTAGGAAGAAGTATTCAACTCTAGGAAGGGGATGTTAATTACTGAGGTGAAACCCTATTTGGATAAAATAATAACCAGTTCCTGGGCTTTGGAGGGTGAGGGTGGGGGTCGGTAGTGGGAGAAAACCTGTTGGTCCTAAGCTTGCCCACAGCTTGTCCTGCCTCCAGGCTAAGCTTAGGGCTAGAAGCCTGGTCCTCTTATGTGACTTGCATTGTTTTGGCCAACCACTGGTCGAGTAACTGCATTAAAGCTAATGGGGTAATCATTTGCTTATCGAGTCGGAGTCCGAAGCAGAGAGCTATCTGGACCCTTCCACAGACATTCCACCCCACACCTGTGTAAAAGCACTTCTCCACATCGTAGTTTGCCTTGGTTTCTATTTGTTAGGTCTGCAAACACGTTCTCATTTGCTTCCCACCACTTTGGCCTTGCCCTGGTCTAAATCCCACGACCCGAGCACAGAGCCCGGCGCCCACGTTCGCGTCGGCGGACTAGCTCACAGCACCTCCACTGCGGCAGCGGTCACGTGCGGCGCGCCGGGCCAGGGGAAAAAAGGAAATGGAAGTGGGTGGGGCAGATATGCCGAGCCTACTACACCTCCTTCTTGAGGCGGCTTTTCATTGGCGTAGCTTCCTCCTAAGACACCGCGGCTTGAAAGCTTCGCTTTGGATTGGCTGATATGCTCACAACGGGCGTGGCCTATATAGGAGGAAGGCGGGAACGGAAGGGTGAGCGCGCTCCCGAGAGGAGGGGTTGCTTAGGCGACGTCGGGGGCGTGCTCCAGGGGGTGTGGAGGCAAGCCAAACACACTCAATGACAAATCGTCCGGGGACGGCTGGGGTCTGGCCCCCGGACGAGGCGAAGGAGGGGGTGGGACGGGTTTAAGAACTGCGGGCCGGTCGCGGACGGCCGAGGCGGCGCGGGACGTGTCCCAGGTAAGGGCGCCCGCGCCCTTACAGGGCACCTCTGGGGGTTGGGGCGTGGGCTGCGGAAGTGGGTGCGCCCCCCAGCGCCGGTAGCCCCTGCCGCCGCACTCTCAGCTCAGGGCTGTGGCCGGCGGCCGGACGAGTCCCGCACCGTAGCCGGAGGGTGACGCCCCGCACGGCCCCGGGATGTCCCGCGGAGAAAGCTTCTGGGCCTCCCAGGCCGGCCTCGGGGAGCGGCGGCCCAGCCCTCCCTTTGCGCCTCCTTCCCTTTTCCCCCACAAACGGTCTTTGCTTCCACTTCCTGCTCTTTCGGGCCTCCTGCTCGTGGACGGTCCACTTCCTCAGTTCGAGTGAGCAGAGTGAGAGCTTTAAAGTGTTGCAAAACTTGACTACTTTAGAAACTTGTACTTGTGCTGAGATGCGGGCATGTTTCCAAAGCGTTTTTTATTTTGTTTTTGGTTCTGTCTTGCACTAACCCACTCCACAGTCCCGCTTTTAATAGGTGCCAGACCGAATGCAATGCGGTTTCTTAAGGGAAACATAAGTGGACATGAGCTGTTTTCGTGGATCATGCATCTGCACCCGCTGTTCTTGTCTTTTAGATGCCTGTATGAAAGGTCATCCGTTGTTGGTTCAGAACTGCTAGTCACAGGGATAGCCTTAGTTCTCTTCGTGTTCATTCTCAGATGCACACAAGGGGGTTTCAAACAATTGGTGGAAAATGGAATGAAAAGATAGTGGAATTTTCCCACGAACCATTTTTGAAGTACCCTCGTGTTAGAAACGTTGAACTTGAGTGTTATCAGGTGAGTCACCGGGAGAAGTTTCTGTGCCTCGTGAACTAATTTTAGGATTGCTGATCTTAGAGACTTGGCTGGCTGGTCTTTTGTGTTACCTGTGATTTGAACTTCCTCCACCCTACCCATCCTCCCCCGTGTAGATCAGTGAACTTTCTACTTTGTCCTGGTTTTCTAACCTCATTTCTTTTTGTTAAGGATTGGGGACAGATAGTGGAGAGTGTGTCTTTTAGATGTGTAAATGACTGGCCTTCTAAGGAGCAATGAAAGAGTCCCGGATGTCAAAATTTGAAACCGATTAAGGCAATAGAATCATGATATCCAGGCTCTCAGAAATGGGGTGACCATGAATATTGGATCCAGGCTCTCAGAAATGGGGTGACCATGAATATTGGGTAGAGTAGGAGAGTAGGATTTGAAGACCTAGACTTGATGTGGGTTCTGAAACTTTACCAGTGGTGTTATCTGCTGCATGGTTTTACACCTAAGTTCCAGATTCCACAATTGTTATAAATAGATAAGAGCTGTTCCCACTTTACTTAATTGTAAGGTTAAATGGAAAAGGATGTTGTAAAGTGTTCTTTGTCGCAGTGAAATAGGGGTGGGGTGGAAAGAAGGTTGTGAGTGGGGCATCTTTGGTCAGGGATACACATTCTCTGTGAGTGGTTTTAATCCATATAACAATCTAGAACTATAGGAACGGAAGAGATCCTGCCTGGTGAACTCTTCTAAGGTTTTCATTGTAACGGGTCCCGTTTGTAACTGGCTCCAATTATTTCTATACGAACAGCCTCTGTTGTTAGACATACAAGGCACTGGTGTGTGTTGCTGTTATTAAGTGACGTCGAGTTGGTTCCGACTCATAGTGACCCCTGTATAGGGTTTCTGAGGCTGTAAAGCCTCATTCTCCCATGGAGCGGCTGGCTGGTGGACTTGAACTGCCGACCTTGTGTTTTGCAGTCCAGTGCTTATCCTAGAGAACCACACTCCCCTTTATGTGTATATATATGTATGTTAGATGTTGTTGTTAAGTGTCATGGAGTCAGTTCTGATTCATAGCAACCCTGTATAGGGTTTCTGAGGAGTGGCTGGGGAGTTTTAACCACCAACTTCATGGATCAAACTGACCTTGCAGTCGAGTGCGTATCTTACAGTGCCACACCAGGACTCCATATGTACATATCTATCTGTATGTTGTTGTTAGGTGCCATTGAATCAACAAAACGAACCACTGCCTGGTCCTCTACCAGCCTCACAATGGCCATCCTCACAACTGTTTGCAGTGTCTGTGTCAATCCATCTCCTTGGGGATATTCCTCTTTTCACTGACTCTCTCTCTCTGTATATTTAAACGAATGCATGGTGCTGAAAAGTCTGAATGTTAGATTAAAGAGACAAAGTAACTAGAGAAATGAAGCTCTTCCTAAATGCCTGGGGTGAGAGAACAGCAAGAGGGGAAAAACTAGGAGCATCAGCTATCAGCTTGGCGCAGACGCATTGATCTAACCAGTGTTATAATATAACTGCCATTGATTCAACTCCTGCTCCAGACAGCCTTATGGTGCTGCGTCCTGTCCCGTGTTCGTCTTCATGATTGTGGTATGCGTGAGTGCATTGTTGAGGCTGTTGTGTCATTCATTTCATTGAGTGTGCCCTCATTTTGCTGACCCTCTACCAAATATGCTGGCCTTTCCTAGTAATGGTCTTTTTTGATGATATGTCCAAAGTAAGTGAGATAAAGGCCATCATCATCTCTCTGAAAATCTAATCAATACCAGAAAAAATCTTTTTCTTTGCGGAGTTACTCATTAGGTGTCTCCTTTAATTCTTTAGTTATTTTGGCATCAGGAATATAAATATGGCTGTCTATGTGTACGTCCACTACTTGTTTGTCAGTTTGTTGAGATTGGGTGCTTGTGGATTGCTGTAATGCTGAAACAACAAATATCAGCAGATTCAGTCATTGTGGGCAGATTTCAATGGAGCTTCCATACTAAGACAGACTAGGAAGGAGGACCTGGTGGTCTCCTTCTGAAAAAAGTGGCCATTGAAAAAAACCTTATGAATAGCAGAGGAACATTGTCGGACACAGTTCTAGAAGATGAGCCCTTCAGATGAAAAGGCATTCAAAATACGACCAAAAAAAGCTTCCTCCTCAACATACAGTCAGCCTGAGTGATATGCATGCTGTAATGCTTTCAGGACCTTTATTTGCTGATGTGGCACAACCCAAAATGAGAAGAAACAGCTGAAAGTATGTCTTAATAATGAGAATGTGGAATGTACAAAGTATGAACCTAGGACAATTGGAAATCACCAAAAATGAAATGGAATGCATAAAGATTGATGTGAGCTGAAATGGACTGGGATTGGCCATTTGGAATCAGACAAACATGGTCTACTATGCCAGGGGTGACAAACTGAAGAGGAACAATGTCACATTCATCACCAAAGAGAACACTTGAAGATATTTCCTGAAGTACAGTGCTGTCAGGGATAGGATAATATCCATATGTCCACAAGGAAGACTAGTTAATACTACTATTATTCAAATTTACATATTAACTATTAATGAAAAACTTGAGTTTTTACCAACTCTGCACTCTGACATTGATCAAACATGTAGTCAAAATGCATTGATATTTACTGGTGATTAGAATATGAAAGTTGAGAACAACAGGATTGGTAGGTGGAAAATATAACTATAGTGATAAACACAACAAGGGAGATCACATGATAAGAGTTTTGCAAGATCAGCTACTAATTCATCATCAATAACTTCTTTTTTGTTTTTAAAAATGTTTTATTGTGAATTATGTGATAGTTTACATGGGAGAACATTAGCTTTACATTCATACTATTGTATATTGTTTCATTGCAAACCTGGTTAAAATCCCCTCCATGCATCATCAACCAACGAAAGGGTATACCCTGCAACCTGCCCCCCCTATCGTCAGCACACAGCCCCTCTCCCTCTCTGGGTCTAGAGTCCCCAGACACTCCCATCTCTCCATGTCATCATCTCTGCCTCCATCTCTAGAGTCACTGTTTCTCTGGGTAGGGTCCTGCACTCTGCTCTTTTACCTTGATGGTCCTAGGGACCTCCTACTGGACTGCAAAGTCAACCACTCACCTCCTTTTACTACAAAATGTCTACCTTTACATTTCCAACCTTCACAGTCAGTCCTGATAACAATTATTCACTATTGTACCACAAGCGATCTATCCCATCTCCTTTCATCAGCCCCGCCTAGACAGATTGGATACTACTCAGTGGAGATTCTACCTTCCTCCATGCCCTCTGGATCTAGGCTCCCTCTTGAAAGCTTGTAAGCCAGTCATTTCTTACCTTTGTAGCCCCCTCTACAACCCCCCCCCCCCATTTTGGGTAGCCAATGTGCAAGTTGCCCATCCTTGTCTACTCTGTGTATGGAGGGGGTGGGAATGATCCTCGCCATCCTCGCAATTGCATCCATAGGTGTAGGTCAAGTTCATTGAATTGTATCAGATTGCTTTTTTTCCTCTTCTTTCTTCTTCTAGTTGAGCTCTGATTAGTCATTGAAGCCAGGACAACTGGGTATTATCTGCATGTGTGGGTGTTCTTATGCATATGCCCTCTCTTCTTATCAGCTGGACGCTTCACTCTCTACTCTAGTCTTCTGTGGCTATGTCACTGACTCTGGGCCCAGAAGTCCCCAGGTCTTGGCGCACTGCTGGCCAACCAGGTCTCCACCCGGGTTCACAGGAGTATATTGAACATTGTAAGGCTTAGCTCACAGCTTCACTGCAGTTTTTCCCTCACTTCCCCTTATTGGTGACGAACGTGGTCACTGATCAGAGCACATGTCTGCTCGTGTATTCCCATTGAGTTTTAGTCTTGGAAAGGGGTTTGCGCTGAGGGGACCCGACCATTTGCCTTGATGTCTCCTGGGTGAGCAACTTGCTTGTTCTTGTAGTAATCAGTCAGACTGCTGTTATTGTTTTGTATTTTTCCTGCCGGTCTTTCTTTCCAGAAGTATCTTCTGTTCCTCTAGCCACTCCAGGCTGGTCTGCTTGTCCTTTCAAGTAGAAATTTCCCACCTCAGAAGATTCTGGATGCAGTTCAGGATTCCACCTATGGTCTTATGTAATGCAGAGGCTCTGCAAGAAGCCTCCTTTACTAAGTATGTTGTAGCCCCATTTTAGGTATTCCAGTCAGTGATAGGCAGAAGACGGACTTACAAGCTTTTTATGGTGAT
>NW_006408641.1:8383628-8395468 GCF_000296735.1 Chrysochloris asiatica
TTATGGTGTTGGCGAAGAATACTGAAACTGCCAGAAGACAAACAAATCTATCTTGGAAGAAGTGCAGCCAGAATGCATCCTTACAAGTAAGAATGGTGAGACTGTGTCTCATGTACTTTGGATATGTTATCAAGAGAGACCAGTCCCAGGAGAATGACGTCATGCTTGGTAAAGTAGGTCAGTGAAGCAGAAGACCCTCAGTGAGATGCATTAACAAAGTGGCTGTAATGTAGGAAAGATTGTGAGGATGACACAGGACTTGGTATTGTTTTGTCCTGTTGCACATAAGGTCACATGTGTCATAACCGACTGACAGCCCCTAACAACAACAACTGGTAAGATATTAAATGACTTAGAAAGTATCAGAAGAAGATGGGAGGAGTATACAGAGTCACTGTAACAATAAGAATTAGTTGATCTTGAACCGTTTTGGAAAGTAACATATAATCAAGAACCAATGGTATTGAAGGAAGAAGCCCAAGATGCACTGAAGGCATTGGTAAAAACCAAGGCTCCAGGAATTGATGGGATACCAATTAAGATGTTTCAACAAATTGAATGCACACTGGTAGCACTCACTTGTCGATGCCAAGAAATTTGGAATAGAATTACCTAGCCAGTCGACTGGAAGAGATCCATATTTGTACCCATTTCCAAGCTTATCCAACAGAATATAGAAATGATCAACCAATTATCATTAATATGACACCAACTGAAATTTTGCTGAAGATAATTCATAAATATTTGCTGCAATACATAGACAGGGAACTGCCAGAAATTCAAGTTAGATTCAGAAGAGGACATGAAATGAGGGACATCATAAATCATTGCTAATGTTCGATGGATCCTGGCTGAAGCATAGGATGCCAGAGAGATGCTTTATTGATTTTGCAAAGGTATCCATTACACACTATGCACAATATTGCAAAGAATGCGAAATCCAGAGCACTAAATTGTGCCATGAAGAACTTGCATGTAGACCAAGAGGTAGTCATTCAAATAGAACAAGGGTATACTGAATAGTTTACAATCAGGAAACTTGTGCGCCAGGATTGTATCCTTTCACTATATTTATTCAATCTGTATGCTGAACAGATAATCTAGGAAGCTGAATTATATGAAGAATTTGGCATCAGAATTAAAAGAAGACTCATTAACAATTTGTAATATGTAGATGACACAACTTACTTGCTGAAAGCAAAATAGACTTGTTAACTGAAGAAACTCAAGTACTACAGCCTTCAGTATGGATTACACCGCAACATAAAACAAAAGTCCTCATAACCATGACAAACAGGTAAAATATTGATATCAAATTTCCCCAGTGTTCCTGTTTTGATTACAGATGAGTGTCTTTGGAGAGTTGTGTTTTCGTTTTTATTTGGAATCTAAGTGCAAATAAAGGCACTATTAATTAATAGTTAATAGTATATTTTTGTTTATGTTTTGTGAGTAATTAATTTACTTAGTATTATCTTAGACTCACTAACTAGATTGGGACTTGACATAGCAAATGTTGTTAGACCGTATTCAAATTAGCATATTCCAACCTATATGCTTTTACTTGACATATGGCATGAGTTGAAGGAAATATAATAGTTTGGTGCTATGTGGTTGGTTACCTTTAAGGTTTGTGTGACATTTGGATGCATTGTCTACTGGCATGTAGCAAATTACTACATGCAAAACAATATATGTTTATTATCACACACCGTTTCAGAAGTCCTGGATCTGGAAGCAGTATGTCTGGGTCTCTCTTGTGCATGTGGTCATCTGAAGGCTGGACTGGCTGGGGTGTGGGTGTAGCCTGCTTCCAAGATGGTTTACTCACATGGCTGGATCTTCTCCATATGGCTGTTCACAAAGTGGCAGCTACCTTTCTCCTCAAAGCAAGCAATCAGAGAGACAGGATGAGCAAGATAGAAGTGACACACTATCACTTATTTTAGGACATAGAACAAACCTGTTACAAGGTGGGAGAGGACTATATGAAGCTATCAGCTTTCTTGGAGACTAGCTACTACAACTTACTTATTTTTTAAGGTTTAGATCAGACATTGGGAAAATAATTTTTTCAGATGCTAAAGTATATAGTCCTGTTTGTTTTGTGTGTCATTGAGTCAGTTCTGACTCATAGCGGCACTGAGAGGGTTTCTGAGGAGTGGCTTTTGGGTTTGGATTGTCAACCTTGCGGTTATAAGTCCAATGCTTACCTTACAGTGCCATACTAGGACTTCTGTAGTACTCTAGATTAGCATATAACTGAAGTTTTTACTGTTCTAGAAACTTTTGTTTTTAGAAATTTTGTAGCATATGTGAAACTTTGTTTTTCTTCTGGTTCTTCATTGTCAGATAACAACAACAATGGTTAATTAGCCAAATATGCAGTAGCATTGGAAATTAAACTCTTGTTGGTCCCTAAACCAAATGGAACAACTAATTTTTTTCAACTCCAAAACCAGTTGGTAAAAAATTATTGCCAAAATAATTTCCTTGATAAACCACTTATTATTATTGTAGTTTATATGTCATTATTATTCTGTGTATTTTTAAAAAGCAAAATTCATTGGAAAGTAGTTGAAAATTTTACGAGAACCTATACTCCAAACCCCAGTTCTCTTTTGAAACTCTCAGACATTTTAATTATGCACCTGGATAGAAGAAGAGCTTTGTTCTTTTAGACTCTAATCTTTCTGAAGAGTCTGCAGGTGAAGAGGAGAGTTTAGGACTAAGTTGTCAGAATTTTGAGCCTGAAGTCTGACTTTACCATTTGACCTTGGTGAATTATGTAACTCCCCTGAGCCTTTGCTTCTGTAACTCTGAAAGGAAGGTTTTTTGGCTAAATGTTCTCGTAGGTTTCCTTTCATCTCTAAAAAGTCTATGCTTTGATTATTTTTATATAACAAACATCTTTGAATCAAGTGTACTTATAACAAAAGATACAATTAATCATCTTAATTTATAGCCCCAGGTGATGAACTCCTCTGAGAATTGTTTTTGTTTGTCCCAGCCAAGGTGAAGATTATCACAGTGACCATTAGACCGAGTTGAAAAGTCAGCACAATTTATATCTCCTCTGCTTCCTATTTTGGCTCTTTTTCCATTCTCTGCCCTAACTTAATGAGCTAATATCTTTTTCCCATAATCCTTTCACTCCTGTTATTACCGAGCTCTCCACTCCACCCCTAATAAAAAATTGTTAGTCATTTCTTAGCTGACCCAATTGTTGTTGCTAGTTACAGTTAAGTTGATTTGGACTCATAGTAACCCCAGACATGCAACATGAAACTGTACTCCATAGGCTTTTAGTTCTGTTAACTTTCAGAAAGTTTCCCATACCTTACTTCTGAGGTTCCTCTAAGTGGGTTTGACCTTTCATTGTTATTGTTACTGGGTGCCTTGGTGTCAGTACCAACTCATAACAATTTTATGCACAACAGAATGAAACTCTGCCCAGTCCTGTCCCAACCTCACAATTGTTGCTACGCTTGAGCCCATTGCTGCTGCAATTGTGCCAGTTCATCTCATTGGGGAAGGAGCTCTGGTAGTGTAGTGGTTACGAATCGGGGTGCTAACCTCAAGGTCGACAGTTCGAAACTACCAGCTGTTCCACGGGAGAAAGATGAGGCTTTCTGCTCCCTTAAAGATTTGCAGCCTTGGAAACCCTGTGCAGGGTCACTGTGAGTCAGAACCGACTCCACGGTACTTAACAACAACATCTCATTGGGGGGGTCTTCCACTTTTTCAGTGACCTTCCACTTTACCAAGTGTGATGTCCTTCTCCAGAGACTGGTCCCTCCTGATAGATAACATGTCCAAAGTATGAGCTCCAACCTGGCTTCTAAGGCACATTTTAGCTGCACTTCTTCCAACACAGTTTTGTTTGTGCCCACTGTTTTATTATTCTCCTCTAACACAATAACTTTTAATATTCTCCTCCAGCACCACAACTCAATTGTATCAGTTCATCCAGTCTTGTTTATACATTGTCCAACTTTTGCATGCATATGAGGTTATTGAAAATGTCTTGGCTTGGGTCAGGTATACCTTATTCCTCAAACTGACATCTTAGCTGTTCAGCACATGAATGTGGTCTTGTGCATCAGATTTGTGTAATGTAATACATCGTTTGACTTTTTGACTGCTGCTTCCATGAGTGTTGATGGTTGATCCAAGCAAAATGAAGTCTGATAACTTCAAGCTGTTCTCCATTTATTGTGATGTTGTTTATTGGTCCATTTGTGAGGATTTTAGGAATTTAGTCAATATGATATTTCAACTAATAATACATATGGTCTTTTTATTTCAAATTATATGGTCATTCACTAAGTCCTGCCATATTTTAACCTCTAAAAATTTTAACTTCTTAAAGGAGCCTGGGTGGCACGAGCATTTGTGGTACCGGCTCGTGTAAAGGTTGGTGGTTTGAATCCATCCAACAAGTCTGCAGAAGAAAGGCCCAGTATAATTTTACACCCAAGAAATCTCTATGGAGCAGTTCTACTCTGTGGCACTTGGGGTTGCCATGAGTTCAGGGCTACTTTGATTGTAGCTAGTAGCAATATTTCTAGAATCCACTCACTTTCCCTGTGGTGCCCACTGGCATCCCCAGCCCCAGTTACCATTGCTCTGTGGCTGGCTTGCTACGTCTTCATAACCAGAGTGATGTTTCCACCATGAAGGTCTAATCACATCATTTGTTTGCTTAAAGCAGTTGGCGTGGCTTTCTAGTGCTTACCGGAGAAGGTTGAAAATCTCCAAACTTGGCCCTAGTGTTTTGTTTTGTTTTTTGGAAAAGTTTACATATCAACTTGTTGTTGTTGTTAAGTGTCATTGAGTCGATTCTGACTCATAGCGACCCTGTATAGAGTTTCCAAGGAGCAGCTGGTGGGTTTGAACTGCCGACCTTGCAGTTCAAATGGCTTTGCAGTATGGCACATTAGCCCACAGTGCCACACCAGGACTCCACATATCAGCTTAGGTTCTGCAAAAATGGCATGGAGACTGTGTCTGACTTCCTCCAGCTTCACAAGAGTGAAGGAGGGGAATCACTAGCCCAAGGCTCATTCCTATGAGTCTGCGGGCAGACTGCCTACACTCTACAACCTTCTTTACCCGATTCTGACACCAGCCATCTTCCCAAAGCCTTTTACTGGGTTTACTTCTCTACTGGGTTCAATAATCCATTGCAGTGGTCACACAGAGCTCATAGACAATACTCTTGATTATGGGGTTTATTAGGGAAGTGAACAGGGTACAATTCAGGATCAGAACCAACTCAGTATATAGCAGTTGTCTGCTCAGGAACAGCTCTGCTCAGCCATACTTTGGGCACACCCTCTCTCTCTCATCCCCATCCCCTCAGCCATGCAGACCCAAGGTCTCTGGCCTGCTCAGATTGCAAGCTATTTTAGCATGGCAGACAAATGCCCAAAGGGCTATCCACAAGCCACCCTTCTGCCCAAAGGCACTTAGCTTTACTTGGTCCAAGGACTGGTGAGCCGACTGCATTGTCTCTCTGGGCCACAACCTCTGCTGCCACTTTTGGTTCTTTTTTATATTTTTATCAAAAATACTTTATTCAGAATTCATAAAATTTATATTTGAAAGCATAGATCCACATACCTTATTTATTCCAAACTTGCTTAAAAGTTTTACAATACCTGAATCAAGCATTCTTTTTTTTTTTTTTTTTCAAACTTTTTATTGTAAATTGAATGTAGGTTTACATAGCAGATCTTCAGTTTTAAGTTCAACAAATCCTATACTTTGTTTCATTCAAATGGTCGCAATCCCCTCCATTGTACCATCAGTTATTGGGCTTCCTCACTGTGATTCCTGTTCCTTTCCACCTTCTCTCCCAGCCCTTCCGAATTTTGTCCTTAGGTCAGTGCTGCATTTTCATCTTGAATGGTTGATCATTCTATCGTGTGTATACCTCACGAGTATTGTTGTTCCCTTTATATACCACCTAGTGACCACTTGACTGAAAATTGAGCCCTGAGGGTGAGTTCAGTTCTAGACCTGAAAGTGTGATCAAGGGTCAGAGTCTTGGGTTCCTCCAGTCAGTTTCTGACCAGATTTTTTTTTTTTTTTAAAAACATAATTTTGAGTTTTGTTCCACACTTTCTCGTACTCTAACCAGGATGTTCTAATTTTTAGAAAATTCACACAGTTTATTAGTATATATATGGAGTCCTGGTTTGGCACTACGGGTTAATGCGCTGGACTGGAAAGGTGGGTTGAACTGCAAGGTAGGCAGTTCAAACTCACCAGCTGCTCCTGGGAAACCCTATACAGGATCTCTATGAGTTGGAATCGACTCCACAGCACTGAACACCAACAACAGTATGTAATTTTATTGGTTGAGACAGGCTCAGCAGCAACAAAGGTCCTGGATGAGTGGATTAACTTGCAGAATCGTAGAAGGAGGGAGTAAATCCTCTGACAACAACTGAGCATTAAAGAAAAATTCCTCAGGGGAAAGAAAAAGCAAGGCAAATGGAAGCTCATTTTCCTAAAATTGGGATGAAAAGAATAAATGGAAACTCATTTTCTAGCAGTGGTCACTGAAATTGTAAATTATTTCTGATATGTTTAGTTTAAAATATAAACCCCGTACCAGTGTCCTGGTATGGGAGGAAATCCAAGGTCATTCATTAGGGGTGTTAAAAACTCGTTAGAATAGACTCCCAATGACCTGGAGATGAGAGAAAGAAGAGGAAGGACTGGTTGGTCCTAAGTGTGGTGAGACATGGGGACACCTGAGCTCATGGACAAGGGCATAGCCACAGAGGGCTAGAGCTGAGAGTAAATCATTCAACTGATAGGAAGTGAGGGGAGACGCACAAGAACACCCAAACTTGCAGACAGCCATTTGACCTAGCCTCTATGGCTTGATAATCAGAAATTGAATAGTAGAATATAAAAACAAAAGTATTATTTTGATAAAGGAAACTAGTGTAAATTGCTACAATTTGATGAACTTGACTTATACTCATGGAGGTAGTAACTCTAAATACCAACAGAGAGAGAAGGAGTCTTCACATCAAGTATCAATGCTATCCCCTCTGTACACAGGGTAGATAGGGACAGGCAACGTAGACATTGGCTACCTAAAATGAAGGGGCAATAAAAGCATGAAGTGATTGGCTTACAAGGTTTCAAGAGGGAGTTTAGTTTATGAGTGTGTGGGGGAAGTTCTCATTTTGTCTAGATGGGTCTGGTGAAAAGAGATTGGGATAAGATTCTTAGGTTTCAATAATGAGTAATTGTTATCATGACTAATTACAACTGTCACAATAGTAAAGGTAGAAGTTTTGTAACAAAAACGGAGGAACAATTTATCTTACAGTCCAGAAACAGAGGACCCTAGGACCATCAAAGGGAGAAGAGCACAAACGGAATGTGGGACTTTATCCAGAGAAGCAGAGACACCTGAGATGGAGGCAGAGATGGGGACATGGAGAGACGGAGCAGCTGAGAACTCTAGGTTCATGGGAAGCGAGGGACTAAGAGCTGGCAGCCAGGAGGCTGACTTTGCAGAATGTGCCCTTTGGTGGTGTAAATTATTATATATGCCTGAGTGTTTAAAAACAAAACAAAACGAGCTAAAGTGAATAGAGAGAAATACTGTTATCTGATGGAAGGTGGAGGGAATTATAATCATTGTGATAAAACAAGGTGTATTATTTGTTGAATGCAAAACTGATGGTCTGCCCTGTAAACTTTCACTCAATTCACAATAAAAACTTTAAAAAAAAAATTCGTTAGAAATTTTGGTTTTCCAGAGTCAAATAGAATTCTTAGCAACCGGATGAAACCTCAAGAAGCTCTGGTAGCGTAGTGGTTACGAATCAGGCTGCTAGTCTCACGGTCAGCAGTTTGAAACTACCAGCGGTTCTACTGGAGAAAGATGAGGCATTCTGCTCCCGTAAAGATTTACAGCTTCGAAAACTCTGTGCAGGGTCACTATGTGCCGGAACCAACTCCACGGCACATAACAACAACAACATATGACACCTAGTTCATTTCTCTTGAACTTACTTCATTCGTCCAGCTACAGACCTAGTGTCTTATTTTAAGCATTCTGTTTTCTCGATTTGGAAATTACCCTGTGTCCATAGCAGCATGGATTGTTGCTGTTGTTAAGTGCCTTTGTAGTTCTGACCCACAGCAACCCTGCATAAGGTTTTCTAGGAACAGCTAGTGAGCTTGAACCACCGACCTTTCAGTTCAAACTGACTTTCCAGTCTAGTGCATTAGCCTACAGCACCACATCAGGACTCCAGCAGCATGCTTTGTTGTTGTTATGTACCATGGAGTTGGTTCCGACTCATAGTCACCCTGTACAGGGTTTCCGAAGCTGTAAATCTTTACGGGAGCAGACTGCCTTATCTTTTTCCCATGGAACAGCTGGTAGTTTTGAACTGCTGACCATGAAATTAGCAGCCCGATTTGTAACCACTATGCTACTGGAGGTCCTTATGGGTTGTTGTTGTTTGGAGTGGTCGAGTCGATTCCGACCCATAGTGACCCTTTATAGGGTTTGCAAGGAGTAGCTGGTGAGCTTGAACCACTGACCTGACAGTTCAAATAACTTTGCAGTCTGACGCATTAGCCAACAGTGCCACACCTGGACTCCCCTTATGAGATTCTGACCCATAGTGACGACCCTGTATAGGGTTTCCGAGGAGCAGCTGGTGAGCTTGAACCAAGCAAATAAGAGCAGGGTCTGATGTTGTCTTTCTTCATTTTGTTTTGTTAATTTGGATACATTAACATGTAGAAGAGAAATTTTGCTTTCTGGATGTGCTTTAAAAGCTTTTTAATTCAGGAGACTTTCTGTTTTATTTACTACTCAGAAAAGTCAATTCAGATAGTTCAAAATAACTTCAAAGTAGGTACATATTTGTCAGACCACCCCCAGAAAGGATATTAGCCGTTTACAAAGAAGGTCCCACTTTGTTCAAAGATTAAAACTTTCAGACTCAGTAAATTCTTGGCAGGGTGCAAGTCAAAATTTGTACATGTTTGAACCATCTGTTCCTAAAAGTTTCAGAGGCATTGTCTTGTGGCCCATCCTCTGAATTGGCTTATTTTATCATGGAAGACTTGAACTACTTTCTCAGTCATTGGCCTCCCTAATAGCATTTAACAGGCTGACCTGCACCCTTGGTTTCTTATAACATATGGAATTTAAGATTTCACAAACTTGAAAAGTTGTATGATAGTGTTTTGCACAAAATCAGAACCTCTGCTACTGCCACTAACTAAGATTAACTCCTGCAAGAACAAAATCAGATCCTTCAATACATCCTGAAACCCTGTGCATATAAATGTAGACCTCAGCTTCAAGAGGCCTTACTGTAGCAACACTGGAGAGTTCTCAGTCAGAGACAAAAGAGTTATAAAGGGTTTGTGTTGGTGCTGAAACTCTGGGCTCTCGATTCTAAAGTGTGGCTAAACATAAGGTGCCTTCAGATCCCACTCTGACACTGTTCAAAGCAAAACCATGAGTTTTTATTAAGGAATAGAGAAGAAGAAGAAGAAAAATACAATTCTGAGGATTCTGAGCTAAAGAGGAAACAATTCAGGGAATTTTTAATAAGAAAATATAAGGAATTTGAATACAAATACAGTGACTGACTAATATTCTGTTAATGTTTACAAAATTGGGTAAGAGTACATCTGATTGGTAGTATATACAAGGAATTTCAACAAAATTTCAGTGATTGACTGACATTTAGGTAATGCATGGAAAATTGGGTACTTCTGGCTTTGAAACAATCAAGAGACCATCCTTGCATGACTGCAGGCAGAAAACGTGTAATTCTGAGGTTTATATTGAGTATGCATTTGTTCTGAGAATTGTTTTGAACCCAGTTTTCTGAACAGGGTATATTCTTAAGCAAAGGTTCTTAAGGAAACAAAATCACATCCTTTAACATTAATTACTTTTTATTCAAAATGGAGTTTTGGGTCTCAGACCTTAGCATTAGCTACCATTTCATGATGGTGGAGTCCCAAGGTAATCTTAGGGCACTCTTGGACAAAAAATGTGAGGCAGGGATACCATAACAAACATTAGATCTTTCTTCTCTCTTTTTTTTCTTTTTATTTATTTATTTATGTATTTTAGAGGAGGAGGTGCAGATGATATAATCACTAAGGAACAGAAACACCCAAAACAAACTTCATTAGACACACAGCTGCGCTAGTCTGAGTTACTTTGCAGATCTAATTTCAGACTGAAACACACACCAGACAGCAAACAACTGGAAAGGAAGTTCAATTGTATGACTTACCATCCTTATTTTTATAGATATGGAAACTAAGTCGTGTATGTGGGTGGTGGTGGTTGTGGGCAGTCGAGTCAATCCTGACTCTTAGTGAGCCTATATAGCATTTCCAAGGCTGTAAATCTTTACGGAAGCAGAAAGCCTCATCTTTCCCCTGTGACGCGACTGGTAGGTTCGAACTGCTGACCTTGTGGTTAGCAGCCCAGCTCGTAATCCACTATGCTACCAGGGCTCCATATGTATGGAGGATATAAAAATAGCCTATTCCCTGAAACTGATGACAATAGCAGTTGGACAATTTGTTGTTGTTAAGTGCCGTCAAGTCTGTTCTGACCCATAGCTATCCTGTATAGGGTTTCCGAGGAGTGGCTGGTGAACTTGAACTACCTACCTTGTGGTACAAACAGATCTTGCAATCCAGTGAATTAACCCACAGCGCCACAATAAGAATGTGCAAATTAACCAGATGGAGGTCTTGGGTTATTAGAAAGATTGACCAAAGGATCAGTGGCAACTGAGGTTGATTGTTAGCTATCTAATAAAGTTGCTTTAGTGGGTTAAGTGTAGTACCTTGAATTGAGGTGGGTTTTTTTTGTTTGTTTGTTTGTTTTTTGTGAATGGTAAAAATATAACAGTACAAAACACTTAACAATTTTTGCCATTCTTACTATCCTTTTCCTAATCACCCCATTACCATTAACATAAACTTAATGCCCCCTAAGCAACATCTCTCCCTGCCCCTCTTTTTTTCACCCCTGGTCGTCACTAAGAAGAATATTTGGTTTCTGAATATTTGCGTGTTTCATACAAATGAGACCATACAGTATTTATCCTTTGCAACTGACTTATTTTATTCAGCATGATATTTTCAAGGTTCATCTATGTTGTAGAGTATCAGAAGTTTCATTTATCTATATACCATTCTGTGGCGCTGTAGGCTTGTAGGGTCAGCACTGGACTGCGAGCTGCAAGGTTGGCATTTCAAACCCACCAGCTGCTCCTTGAAAACCCTATACAGGGTCTCTGTGAGTCAGAACTGACTCGATGGCCCTTAACAGCAACTTATATTCCATTGTATGTACATACCATATTTTGTTGTATATCCATTCATTTGCTATTGGACATTTGGGTAAAGTTAGATTATCAAATCATAAAGCAAGTTAATTTATGAAGCAAGTCTTGGAGTAAATAAAAAATTGTAGCCTTGGTGGTTTGATATTTCTATTTTTTATTTATTCTAAGACTTGCTTCTTAAATTAACTTGCTTTATGATTTGATAATCTTGGTTTTAAGGGTTCATGTTATAGCTAATAACCATAACCTTAATACTGATTTTCCACAAGTCATTAAATAGCACTCTTAAAGAGACTTAAAATATGACCTTGAATATATCCCACCTGAATATAGAGATCATCTGAAGAACAGATTTGATACATTAAACACTAAAGACTGAAGACCAGAAGCGTTATGGGATGACATCAAGAACATCATACAGGTAGAAAGCAAAAAGTCATTAAGAAGGCAAGAAAGAAGGAAAAG
>NW_006408641.1:8397474-8438787 GCF_000296735.1 Chrysochloris asiatica
AAATTCTCAAGGCTTTAGAAATACAAATTTGTGTCATCTATTTGCTAAGCTCTGTATTTGAAATAAGGAAATGGTGACTATATATAAGTAATTGAAATAAAAATATGGAGAAGTCCAAGTGCTTATTCTTATGCTGTATATGAAAACCAAGAGGACCAAAGTTGTTTCCATCAGGTTGAGACTGACTGTGTAGGATTTTCCTGGCTGTAATCTTTACAGAAGCAGGCCTCCAGGCTTTTCTTCTGTAGCACTGCTGGGTGGGTTTGAACTGCAGACCTTCAGGTTAGTAGTCAAGCACAAACAATGGTACATGGCTGTGTCTTAGAGTGTGTGGTGGCTCTGTAAGATAAGCACTGGATTGCGAACCACAGGGTGGCAGCTTGAGTCCACTAGCTGTGTTTTGAGGGAAAAAGATGAGACATTCTGCTTCCACAAAGATGTTCAGCCTTAGAAATCCTATACAGGGTAGCTATGAGTTGGAACCGACTCGGCTCATAAAAACAGCATGCATATATACATGTATACTATATATAAATAAAAATGTTGTAGTTTGAGTAAAATTCATTTTGTTTAAGTTGCAGTATATATTGATATGATGTCCCTGATTGGTACAAATAAGTGTATAGGGAAATACTCTACAGAGATTAATGAAGGGCCCACCAAGTGCCTAGTACAGAGGATACAAGAGGGAAAAAGGCCAAGTGTGATGCCTTCCCTCATGTTGTGGAAGAAACTAGGAAATTGAAAAATAAAAGTTGCAAGTTGTAGTAAGTGCTGGAAAAGAAGCAAAGAGGCTGTAATGAAGAGTGATGGAGAGGGACTGACTTGAGGGGCAGCACGGGTCCGAGAAGGCCTCTCTGAAGAAGGACATTTAAATCGACACCCACAGGAGAAGAGACTTAAGTTTGTGCCTTGTGACTCTGAAAAGGCTTAGGGTTGAGGGGGGATAGTAGCATGGCAAGAAGAGTAGTAGGTAATGAGAGAGAAGATTGGGTTCTGGAGACATAATTTGAGTCTTGAAGCAAGATTTATTCCTGAACACTTCAGTTATGTGAATCGATAAATAACTTTTTTCATTTATCCACTTTGAATTGTTTTTTGTTTTGCTTTTCAATGTGAACAAGAGTCCTAAGTATGTAATAGGGCAGAGTACGATAATGCATTAAATTGCAAGGTCAGTTTGAACCACAAAGTTGGTGGTTCAAACCCACCAGTCACTCCTTGGAAACCCTAGAAAGGGTTGCTATGAGTAGTAACCAACTCGATGGAACTTAATAACTTTTAACTGAAGTTGTTGTATCTACTGCTCATGCTAATTCACTCAGACTGAAATAGCTCTGTATTGTTATATCTTCTCCATGTTCCTACCTAGGTCTGGACTTGACTTATGGGTACATTTAGACTTGACTTGTGTGTATATTTTCAAAACAATGTATACATTAAATTAGAATTTCCTTGCCTGAAAGTGATAGAAGCATGAAACATAAGGTAAACATAATTAGACAACAAAAGGATATTGCAGGACGCCAGAGACAGAGGCAGAAATGATGACATGGAGAGATGGAGCAGCTGGAGACTTTAGATCCAGAGAGGGAGAGCAACTGTGTGCTGATGACCGGGGGCAGGCTTGTAGTGTATACCCTTTGGTTGGTTGATGATGCATGGAGGAGATTGTAACCATGGCAATGAAACGATGTACGATAGAATGAATGTAAAACTAATATTCTCCCATGTAAATTATCACATAATTCACAATAAAACATTAAAAAAAAAAGATTGCAATATTCAGTGAATGCTGGTTTATGTCATTGATTCAAATAAAAAATGGGAAAAAAGAAAACCAAGCAGCAGGAAGGGGACAGAGATTACAGCAGGGACTCAGGAGCAGCTGGAACAAGCAACCAAATGCTGCCAAGACTGTCAGCGTTTCTCTCCCTGTGCTGCCTCTTCTCTCCAGCTGTACATCATCTTTCACCACTTGCCAGAAAGCATAGCTGTCAATTTGTACCAATTGGTGACCTGCAGATGCTCTTAAGAATTGATTTAATTATTAACATTTAAAGGGGAGAGTTCACACAAAAATGGAAATTCCCAGTGTCTCTTTAAAAAGTCATTTTTAAAGAGACATGTACATTCCTAAGTAGAAGCCATCAGGTGTGGTACTGTGGAGTTGCTGTCCCTTTTGGAAGGGGAATGCATTATCTGAGTGGCCACAGCAGCTCTGTTGCTTTCAGACTGCAGTATGTATCATACTTCTGTGTGTATGTTTGGCTCCTTCTCTTAGCTTCTGCTATAGACAGCTCTCTCAGTCTCAAATCCAACAGTCTTAGGGAAAAGACCCATTGTCTGAGCTTGGGTCAAGTGCCCTCCTCTGGATCAGTTAATTTCCCCTAGTGGATAGAGATCACATACTAACCTGGCTTATTTGATCTTGTCCCACCCTCACCCTCTCTCTTGTAATAGCCATGAGGGTGGGGAAGGTAAGCAGTTCTTAGAAAGGTATGCTAAGCAGACAGCACTATAAATTACGTATTTGTAATCACTTGCATATTATTTAGTGTTTTTTTTTTAACATTTTTCTTACCACCAGATGTACATTTGCTTAAAAGATGTGCTATTGTTCGTTATGTATATGTGAGATGCTATTACTTTTAAGTAGTCATCTGCTCTTTTATTTTGGAGGAGAGTTGAGAGGACTTCAGATAAGCTTTAGTGATTTATGGGCAGAAATAAAATAGGAGTACTATTGCTCTTCCTGTTGACTGAAGACCAGAAGAACTAAGGGGTTACATCAAGTACATCATATATGAAAAAAGCAGAAGGACAGGGAAGAAAGAAAAGACCAAAATGGATGTCAGAAGAGACTCTGAAACCTGCTCTTTAGTGTAGAAAAGCTAAAGTGTCTGGGAGATATGATGAAGTAAAAGGACTGAACAGAAAACTTCAAAGGGCACCTCTAGAAGACAAAAGTAAAATATAATGAAATTTGTAAGACCTGGAGTTAGAAAACCGCAAGGAAAGAACATGTCCATGAAAGAACTGAAGAAAAAAAATTCAAGCCTCAAATTGCTATAGAAACACATCCTGTAGAGTCTTGGTGTGGTGCTGTAGGATAAGCACTGGACTTAAAGGTTGGCGGTTCAAACTCATCAGCTGCTCCTTGGAAACCCTGTACAGTGTCGCTGTGAGTAGGAACTGACTCCTCGTGATAGCACTTAACAACATGTTAAATGATGCAGGGAACTTCAAAAGAAGATGGAAGGAGTACACGGAGTCACTGTACTAAAAAGAAATGGTCAACATTTAACCATTTCTGGAGGTAGCCTATCTTCAAGAACTGATGGTGCGGAAGGAAGAAGTCCACATTGCATTGATGGCAAAAAAGAAGACTTCGGGAATTGATGGGAATAACCATTGAAATGTTTCAGCACTGCAGGTGCTCAGTCATCTATGCCAAGATATTTGGAAGACAGATCTATATCTGTGCCCATTCCAAAGGGAGGTGACCCAGTAGAATATGAAAATCATTTTACAATATCAGTAATATCACACGAAAGTAAGATTTTTCTGAAGATTATTCAAAAAAGGTTACAGTAGTAGTACGTTAATAGAGAGTTATTATGTAGTACATTAATAGTTATTATGTAGTACATTAATAGAAAGTAGTACGTTAATAGAGAGTTATTATGTAGTACATTAATAGAAAGTAGTACATTAATAGTTATTATGTAGTACATTAATAGAAAGTAGTACATTAATAGAAATTCAAGCTGGATTTAGAAGAGAATGTGGAATAAGGGGTATTGTTGCTGACATCAGAAAATCCTTCGCTGAAAGCAGAGAATACTAGCAAGATGTTTACTTGTGCTTTATTGACTGTGCAAAGACATTTTGACTGTGTGGATCATGACAATTTATGAATAACATTGTGAAGAATGGGTATTCCAGAACACTTAATTGTGTTCCTGAGGAACCTGTACATAGACCAAGAGGCAGTTGTTAGAACAGAACAAGAGGACAGTGAATGGTTGAAAATCAGGGAAGGTGTGTGCCAGGGTTGTCTTATTTCACCATACTTACTCAATCTGTATGCTGAGCATATAATCCAAGAAATTAGGTTATATGTAGAAGAATGTGGCATCAGGATTAGAGGAAGACTCATGATGTGATATGCAGATGACACAATCTTGCTTACTGAAAGTGAAGATCAAAATCCACAACCTCAAGTATGGATTGCACCTCAGTGTAAAGGAAACGAAAATCCTTACAATTGGACCAACAAATAAAACATCATGATAAATGGAAAAAAGATTGAACTTGTCAAAGACTTCATTTTGCTTGGATCCACAATCACTGTTCATGGATACAGCAGTTAAATCAAAGGACTTTGCAGTAGGCAAATCTGGTGCAGAAGACCTATTTAAAGTCTTTTAAAGAGCAAAGATTTGGTCTTGAGGACTAAGGTGCAACTGACCCCAGTCTCACATGCATGTGAAAGTTGGAAAATGAATAGAGAAGACTTTTGAAGAATCAATTCATTTGAATTATGATGCTGGAGAAGAATATTGAAAACACCACGGACTGCCAGAAGAACAAATCTGTCTGGGAAGAAGTATACCCAGAATGCTCCTTAGAAGTGAACATGACAGGACTTCGTCTCTTGTACTTTGGACACATTATCAGGAGGACCAAACCCTAGAGAAGGACATCCTGCTTGGAAAATGGAGGGTTAGTGAAAACGAGGGAGACTCCCAATGAGATTGATTGGCCTGGTGGCAGAAACAGTGGATGCGAACATCAACAACAATTCTGACGATAGCACAGGACAGGGCAGTGTTTCGTTCTGTTGTGCATAGGGTTAGGACGCAGCGGAATGACTTCACAGCACCTAGCAACAACAGGTGATCACTTTTTGCAGATTCTGTATTTGCAAATTTCCAGCTCTCTAAAGGAAGCTCTGGTAGCGTAGTGGTTACGAATCGGGCTGAGAACCTTAAGGTCAGCGGTTCGAAACTACCAGCTGCTCCACGGGAGAAAGATGAGACTTTCTACTCCCGTAAAGATTTACACCCTCAGAAACCCTGTACAGGGTCGCTATGGGTCGGAACCGACTCGATGGCACTTAACAACAACAACAACAAAGTTTATTTGTAACCCCAAAATCAATATTCATGGAGCATATGTGGTCATTTGTGGACATCTGCAGAGTGGGAAAAAATATGAGTTGGTTTATGGAAACATTCCCAGCTAAGACAGAAAAAGACTAAGCACTTACACTGTAAATAGGTGTCCTTTTTGTGGCCTATTTAGTGCTGTGTTTTTTGCATTTTTTCTCAGGGTTTAAATTAAACTTTAATCTTGTTTCAAATTAAAAATACAATATAGCACATTACTTTCATATATTTCTATTTCCTGGACTCAAAGACACTCACAGGTCCGTGACTGCAGTATTTGAAATGTTGCTTAGCACTGAATACCCAACACACTTCTCCCAACCCCCAGGCAACACAAATTGAGCTTTCATTTTCTTTCCCTGCTCTGAAAAATTTTCTAGGCGTGTTTCTTCACCCCAACCCCTACTAATTCCTAATTTCCCCCAGGAAGTTACCATATTGTATTCATATTTTATTCCTCATATGTACCCCACAAAGATGCTAGACCAGGGTTCCTACATATGCCATGTATGTTACAATGAAATAATTATTATATAATTTTGTCAAAATATAATATGCATATAGAAAGGCGCACAGTTTTGCTATAGCACAAGGAATCTTCACAAAGTCCAAGAGACTATCACCAGTCTCTCAGAAATCCTGCACCAGGACCCCTTTTCCCCCCGAAAGTGATGATTTTCCTGATTCCAGCACCACAGTTTAACTTGCTTGGTTTTGAACTTTATATATACATGGAATTGCAGTATTAAGCCTCTTGGCTGATTTAATGAAACATTATGTTTGTGAGCTTCAAGCATGCTTTATGTGACACTAGTTAATTCATAAGGAGCTTTAGTGGTGCAGTGGTGCCCAGGAGAACAATGTGGCCATCTGTGTCTGTCAAGAGTTGCAGCCTTGGAAACTCCCTGGGCAAGTTCTACTCTGTCCTATAGGGTTGCTATGAGCCAGAATCAACTTTATTATTATTATTTTTAAAAACTTTTCATTGTAAATTGAGTGAAGATTTACAGAGCAGATCATCATATACTGTGCTTCATTACATGGTTGCAATCCCCTCCATGTACCAACAGTTAGCAGCATTTTACATCTATTCACTTTAACTATTACATTCCTCCTTATGTCTCCCGCTACCTTTACCTTTCCTCTGTTAACCTCCCTCTTGTATATTGTCTGCCCTGTCACCCATATTAACATGTGTTTACCCTCTTGTTGGCGTTGTTAGGTGCTATCCAGTCAGTACTGACTCATAGCTATCTTATGCACAGTAGAAAGAAACACTGCCCAGTTCTGAGCCAGCCTCACAATCTTTGCTACACTTGAACTCATTGCTGCTGCTGCTGCTGCTATGCCAATCCATCTCCTTAGGGATCGTCCTCTTTTTTGATGACCCTCCACTTTACCAAGCATGATGTCCTTCTCCAGGGATTGGTCCCTCCTGGTAATATGTCCTAAGTATGAGAGATGAAATCTGGCTATCTTGGCTTCTAAGGAACATTCTGGTTGTACATCTAACACGGATCTGTTTGTCTTTTGGCAGGCCATGGTACTGTTAATATTCTCCTCCAACATCATAATTCAAATGCATCAGTTATTCAACAATCTTCTTTATTCATTGTCCAACATTCACGTGCATATGAGGTTACTGAAAATACCATAGCTTGGGTCTGGCACACCTTAGTCCTCAGACTGACACCCTTTGCTTTTGGACACTCTAATGAGGTGTTGTGCAGCAGATTTGCCTAATGCAGTTATGTCATTTGATTTCTTTATTGCTGTTTCCATAAGTGTTGATGGTTGATACCAGCAAAATGAAGTCTTTGACAATCTCAATCTTTTCTCTCTTTATCATGATGTTATTTATTAGTCCAGTGTTGAAGGCTTTTGTTTTCTTTACATTGAGGTGCAATCCATACCAAAGGTTGTATGTCGTCTTTGATCTTCATCAGTAAGTATTTTAAGTCCTCTTTGCTTTCAGTAAGGAAGGTTGTAACATCTATATATAATAGGTTGTTAGTGAGCCTCTCTCCAACCCTGATGCCATGTTCTTCATATAATCGAGCTCTCAAATTATTTGTTCAGTGTAAAGATAGAATAAGTATGGTGAAAGAATACAACCATGGCACACACCTTTCCTAATTTTAAGTCATTCAGTGTTCCCTTGTTCTGTTTGAACAGCTGCCTCTTAGTCTGTATTCAGGTTCCTTATGAGCACTATTAAATGTTTTGGAATGCTCAGTCTCCACAATGTTGTCCAAAGCTTGTCATGATCCACACAATCAAAAGCTTTTGTGTAGTCAATAAAGTACAGGTAAACATCTTTCTGGTATGGTATTCTCTGCTTTCAATCAAGATCCATCTGACATCCGCAATGATATCCCTCATTCCATGTCCTCATCTGAATCTGGTTTGAACCTTTGGCAGTTTCCTGTTAATGTTTCTGAATTATCTTTAGCAAAGTTTTACTTGCTTGTGATATTAATGATATTGTCTGATGATTTCCACATTCCATTGAGTCACCTTTGTTTGGAATGGGCACAGATAAGAATCTCTTCCAATCAGTTGTTCAGTTACTGTGTCTTCTACATTTCTTGGCATAGATGAATGAGTACTTCCTGTGCTGCATCAGTTTGTTGAAAGATTTCAATTTGTGTTCCATCAAGGCAGGTGGTCTTAGCCCCTTATATACAGGTCTGAAATTGGTAGCCAAGTCAGTGGGGGAAGTATAATGTATTTATGAAAAAATGGATTTGATGCTCAAATTATCGATAAAATATACTAATATCTACAGTTTGATTACACTGAAATGCACCAAAAAATAAGGTGGATTGAGGGATAGAGGGATTTTAGATGAATGGGTTTATGATAATGAAAATGGAACAAAATGTTAATTGCAGAATCCAGTTGATGGGTATATGGGTTTATTGTACCAATTCTTTCAACCTTTCTGTATATTTAAAACGTTCATAATAAAATATTGGGGGAAAAATAATATATGTTACTTTTGAATAACCCATCTATTTGCTGTACATATAAACATTAAACCACAAACTTGAGTTTCCTGAGCTTCACTGGTTTATTTTCTTTCTAACATTTTTCTACCTCAGGGGGCATTGATGATTCAGTGGTAGAATCCCTGCCGCCATGTGGTAGACGTGGGTTCTGTTTCAGATTAAGAGTAGGAAGAAAGGCCTAGTGATCTACTACTGAAAATTAGTCATTGAAATCCTAATGGCCTAATTGGCCTGTGGCTGACTTAGTGTTTCCTTTCGTTGTGGCTGGGGTCACCATATGCCTGGGCTATCTTGACAGCAGCTAACGACAGAAACATTTCTTCTCCCTTTAGTTCATCAGCTCCTTCAAATTTCAGTTACGATGTTTCTCACTCTCTGAGGAGTTTCCTCGGCCCTCCTGTGTGATTTAGACTATTTTCTCTGTCTTCCCATAGCACTTCCTGCTTACTTATGCCATAGAATTTGTCACCTGTACTGTAATACAGGGATATAACATACATAGGGATAATATTTTGCTTGGATCCACTGTCAGTATGCTTGGAAGCAGCAGTCATGAAATTATCAAACTCACGATCACCCTTAGTCTTGCTTGTCACTGACACTTGATCTCCAGGTGGGGATAGTTTGTATATGAACACTGTCACCTCGAGCCATGGATTAACAGCACCCTCTTTGCTAATAGAAGCAGAGTTATTAGTGCCATTAAAACTAGTCATATTTGAGAACCAATTTAGAAAACTCATTTATATGATTTTGTCTAGAACCGCGCCTGGTACCAAATGTCTTGGTCTGTGTTCTCTAGAGAAGCAAAACCAGTGAAGCTTTTATATATGTATATATTAAGAGAAGTTTATAACAAACATAGCAACGATTGTGAGGTTGGCCCAGGATCGGGCAGTGTTTTGTTCTGTTGGGCATTGGATCGCTATGAGTCGGTACTGACTCCATGACACCTAACAACAACATATCAAGGAAATGGCATACACGGTTGTAGAGGCAGGTGAGTCCCAAGTGTGGGTCAGATGTCAGGCTGGAGGCTTCTGACTCGTGGCTGCAAGGTTGATGAACCAAGATTGGTAGGTCAGACCGCAGGTGGCAGACAGGTTCGGCAGGCCAGAAAGCAGGCTGCTGACGACTCCCATGATTGGCAGGCAATTGAAAAGGTCACTGACTCAAGTCCAAAGAAGTGGGGGTTGGAGGATGAGCCAGATAGAAGATCCAGACCCAGTGGACAGCTAGCAAACCATGCCTAAGTGTCCAGTATATTGGAAGCAGGTTATACCTCCGAGGAAACCTCCCTTCAATTGATGGTCTGCCAAACTACTGAGATTCCTGGCCTAGTCAAGTCGACTCACAACCTTAACTGTTACGCCAGACAATGAATAAAGAAGACCCAAGAAGAGTGGCTGCATTTAAATTATGGTATTGATAAAGAATATTGAATATGCCATGGACTGCCAGAAGGACAAACAAATCTGTGTTTGAAGAAGTACAGCCACAATGTATGCGCCTTAGAAGCCAGGGTGGTGAGACTTGGTCTCACATATTTTGGACATGTTTTCAGGAGAGATCAGTATCTGGAGAAGGACATCATACTTAATAAATAAAATAGAGGGTTGATGCCAAAAAGGAAGTCCCTCAGTGAGATGAATTGACACAATGGCTACAACAATTGTGAGGAAGTCACAGGACTGGGCAGTGCTTTATCATGTTAAACATAGGATCACTATTAACTAATAACTAACATCTGTAACCCTTTATTTCACTAGGCTTTCTGAACCAGTACACTTTGAATTTCTTGGGGACAAAGATGATGTTTCTGGAATGCTTTCAGCTACCAGTAGCAACAATAATAAATGAACAATGGCTTAAACAAACAGGGATTTATTATCTTAACTAACAGAAGTCAGGAGATTAGCAAGGAAGCCCTGGTGATGCAGTGGTTAAGTGCTCAGCTGCTAACTTATAGGTTGACAGTTCAAACCCACCAGCGGCTCAATGGGAGAAAGATGTGTCAGTCTGCTTTTGTAAAGATTGTTGTTGTTGTTAAGTGCCGTCAAGTTGGTTCCGACCCAGAGTGATCCTATATAGGGTTTCAGAAGCACAACTGGTGAGCTTGAACCACCAACCTTGTGGATCAGTATAGCCTTGGAACCCCCGTGGGAGCAGTTCTGTGTCCTGTGGAGTTGCTCTGAGTTGGAAATCCATTGGACAAGGAGCGAGGTGGGGTTTTCCAGGATTGGTTTGGTGACTAGGCAGGATCGACTGGCAGCTTTGCCTTTCTCTTTGTTTGTGCCCTCATGATGTTAAGATGGTTGAAGCCATTATGTAGATTGGAATATTCACCATGGTTGTTTTCATTTTTGAGCTTGGAGTTGGCAAATGTCTGTGGATTTGTTGAATAGTCTTCAGTGTATTTATTATTGTTTCTTCTAGAAAAGTTGACTTTGTTCTTTGAAAATAGCAGCTCAGTAGTAGATGTGTTTGAAAGACCTTTTCTCCATCCTGGAAAACGTTTTTTATACAACTGTAATAATTCACAGAGTAAGGTAACTTCAGAGAAATTGTGTGCCAGATTGAAAGTTTCGATACACTAGCCTCAGTTCTATGAAAAACAGCTGTGGACCAGAAAATTCAGCCAACATTCCTTAATGCAGCCTTTTAGGGAGGCCGGCCCCGTAATCTATTTACTCTATTTTACTTTTAGTCCAACTGTGCTTAATTATTTTGATAATTGCTTAGTTCTCTTATTAAAAAACACAAAGTTAAAAAAGGAGAGTGGAAAAGATGGCTGGTATAGGCAGGTAAGCTGATGATGGTTAAGTGTAAGGTGGGGGAATGAAGACATGAGTATCCAGGGCCGTTCACATGCCTGCTGTAATGAGCCTTACATTATGAAGAAGATGGGGCTTCATTATGTCCGTCAGCTCAGATAAAAATAGTAGGAGATATATGTGAAAAGTGACATGCAAAGCTTTACATAAATATCTCCAGCATGTTTTAAATATAGGGCTATGTAAATTAGAATACTGGAAGAGAAATACACTCTTAGTAGGGAATGTCTGTAGGTGGTGAATAGTATCAGTGATTTTCTTTTATTTTTTTAAGTGCCGTTGAATCAGTTCCGACTCATAGTGACCCTGAAGAGCAACTGGTGGATTTGAACCACTTACCTTGTGCTTCACACTGATTTTGTGGCCCAGTGCATTATCCTACAGTTTTTATGCATTTTCTACAATAAGCACCATTACTTTTGGTTTAAATACCTTTAATCTTTAAAAATTATTCCAGTCATTCAGAGCAGTTCTTTTCACAGCTCTCTGGCTTTTTTTTTTTTTTTTTAATGGCATTTTTCTTATATTTTGATTTTGTCATTGTTGAAATTAAGTAGTACATTTTATAATACCTGTCTGAAAACACTCTGCTTGTTACACAGTAGACCAGCTTGTTGATGTCAGTTTTTTCATGTGTTGATAGTTTGAATTTTGGGGTTCCCAGTTGATGGGGCTTCAGCTGCGAGAATCCAGCCCCCACCGCCAGGTTTGTTTTAGCTCTCTGCCTGGTTGGTGCTCCTGGCTGTGGCCGACTGGACCTGCTCTTTATGTTTGCTTCTTGGCTTTGGAGGGTGTGATAGTTACAGTGGGTTACAGAGACTCGGGCAGATAGACTTCTTGCCATCTCCCTCCACCAGTGGACTCGTCTACTCTTTACCTGTAGGAGTTTGGCTCTAGGGAGGGGCGTCAGCTCTGATTCTTTCACTTTGTATTGGCGCCTACTCTCTTGCATTGTGTGTGTGTTAAATCTGAAATCACTAAGAACAGCAAACTACCCAGGATAGCAGGAACAACAGCTCTTCCTGCTTGGGTGTTTTTGTTTCTATGAATTCAGCTGTGTATTAAAGAGTCATTCTCAACCTGGTTGCCTGTTCGAATCACCTGGGAAGCTTTTATAAGTTCCCACACCCAGGTTGTAGCCCAGACCAATTCCATCAGAATCGCTGGGTGGGACTACAGACATCCGTGTTTTGTTTAATTTTTAGATTTTATTGTAGTAAAAAATAGATACACAGTGTTGTCATTTGAACCATTTTTAAGTGTGCAATTCAGTGGTGTTAATTACACTCAGCCTGTCATGCTACCATCACCCTAAGCAGAATCTCAGTGCCTGGCAAACAGTCGCTCATCATTTCTTTCCCTCCCTGGTCCTCAACAACTCATAAATTTTGTGGGTTTGAACCGCTGACCTTGTGATTCAAGCCAACTTTACAGTCAGTGCTTATCCTATAGTTTTTATTGTAATTTCTCCAATGAACACCATTATTTTGGTTTTGAATACCTTTGTCTTTAAAAATGTTCCAGTCATTTAGAGCGGTTCTGGATATTTCATTAAGTGTGATCATACATTGTATTTTGTGGCACTGGAGGATAAGAACACAAAGTCAGCAGTTCAGACCTACTAGCTGCTCCTCGGAAACCCTATACAGGGTCGCTGTGAGTTGGAATCAACTCGATGGCACAATGTTTTCATGGCATCCTGGTGCAGCTCTGTAGGATAAGCACTGGACTACAAGTTCAGTTTGAACCATAACGTTGGCAGTTCAAACTCACCAGCTGCTCCTTGGAAACCCTCTACAGGGTTGCTCTGAGTCGGAACCAACTTGTCGACACTTAACAACAACAACCATGTTTTCAAAAAGCTCACCCACATTGTCTCAGTTGTCAGATGTCATTTCTCTTTCTGGCTGTATATGATGTGCACCAGGTTTGTGTATGTGTTCATCTAATGGTGGACACTTGTATTGTTTCCAAGATGCCAGTAGTTTTTTAAAGCTCCCCACGTAAGTCCAGTGTGCAGCTAGGGTTGGAAATCACTGATTTATAATGGTGTTGGTTTGATTTTACCCAGCGTTAACTGTGTGTGTATGTGTGTTTGCAGATGCACGTATGTATTTATTTTTATAGTGGGGGTTTTCAAGTTGTCTTGTAAGTAATGGTAAAAGAAGCACATATTGTTATTATAATTAGAAAAAAGTGTTCTTAAAGTACTAACATTTATTGAGCTCCTACTTCTGGTGTGGCACTGCAGGATAAGCATTGGACTGCGAACTACAAGGTTGGTGGTTCAAACCCACCAGTCGTTCCCCTGTTCAGGGTTGCTACAGCACTTAACAACAACAACAACAACTGTGTGCTAAGCACTGTGCTTCGGTCTTTCACATGTGTGATCTCATTTAACCCTCAGAAAAACTAGGCGATAGATTTCCTCATATTTGCAGATGGGAAAACTGACTCGAAGCAAGCTTAATAACTCGTTTTGGATCACACAGTTTGCAAGTGGCAGAGCTGGGCTGGATTCCGTGAGACCGTGTCCTTTTTCTTATGCTGTGGTGGATGTGAAATAGAGTTTTCTCTACAAATTGGTTAAAATAAAAAGTACACTTGGGTTAGAATAAACTCCAGGTATCTGTTAAACTTCCTTATTTGGACTATCTTTATTTTACCACAATGCCAGGCCTGTTCCACTTGTTTTAACTTACTTACGATGAGATTAAGCTGAATTTGATGAATAGATTGTTATTTTATTGCTTTCTATAAACTTGGAATGAGTAATTTAGTTCTCATTTGTTTTAAACTGTTGTTGTTGTTGTTAAGTGCCGTTGAGTCTGTTCCAACTCAGAGCGACTCTGTATGGAGTTTTCAAGGAGTGACTGGTGAGTTTGAACTGCCAACCTTACAGTTCACACTGACCTTGTGTCCAATGCTTATCCCACAGCGCTGGTATGTCATAAATGGGTACTTAAAAATGACAATTATTTATCTTCTTTAAAATCACCTTCTGAATTCACTTGGAGAGTTGTGTATGGTGTGTGTGCCTCTGTTCAATGTGAGCTTGGGGAACAGAGGGGCAAGGGTGAGGAGAGAAGAAATAAAGAGGTGGGGGTTGGGGTTCTCTGTGGGGCCAGATGCCTGAGGTGCTGGGTAAGAAATTGGTCACCTGCCTCAGGAAAAGCACCCGTGCAGATGGATTGGGTTTTAGTGAAGAGTTGCTCTCCCCACCCTCCCGCTCCCCAGTACACAGGCTTTTGATAGGTGTATCCAGGTCTGCTCTCTTGTCTGGCATCTGCTGTGGTAAATGACTTTCAGAGTTCCCTATGCCCAGAGCCTAGAAGAATCACTTCTCTGTGGGAGTGCCTGTGTTAGGCATTTTTGGAGGGCATGCGTTTCATTTGATTGCAGTTGGGTAGAAACTAGACTGCCTTTAAGTCTTTTTCCTTTTTCTTAGGCAGCTCTCCAACTGGGCCTTCTGTTTGCGTGTTGCAACCACAGGAAACCCAGGAAACCAGCAGAATGGCTGCAAACAAGAACAAGAGCCAGAGCTCCTTGGCCCTTCACAAGGTGATCATGGTTGGCAGTGGTGGTGTTGGCAAATCAGCCCTGACTCTTCAGTTCATGTATGATGAGGTAAGACGCTGTTGTGTCTGCAGCAAATGGATGTTAAGGTAATTTCCAAATAGTTGTATAGGATTCTGTATAGCATAGCCAGCATATGATCTGGATTGCTCATTTGAGATAAACGATGAGCCCCTAAGGAACCTTGGTAGCACAGTGGTTAAAGTGCTCCACTGCTAATCAAAAGGTCAGTGGCAGGAGACAGATGTGACAGTCTGCTTCTGGAGAAGATTTACAGCCTTGGAAACATTGTGGGGTGATTATTCTCTGTCCTCTGTGGTCACCATAAGTCAGCATCAGCTCCATGGCTGTGGGTTTGGGTTTTTGGTTTAATGAGCCCTGGATGGTACAGATGGTTAATTGCTCAACTACAGCCGGAAGCCAGGCCATTTGAGCCCACCCAGAGGCTCCTGGGAAGACAGGCCAGTGATCTGCTTCTGAAAGGTCACAGCCTGGAAAACCATGAGGAGCAGTTCTACTCTGCACACATGGGGTCTCCGTGGTCGGAATCAGCTAGCCTGCAGCTGGCAGCAGGTTCAGCTTTAGGGGGCGCATCACAGGGCCCTGGTTATGTGACTTCCATTGCTAACACTTTGAGCAAGGGAGAAGAAAGGAACTTCGGTGCAACTACTGCAAAGTAATAGATCTGATAGCTGTGTTACTGGTTATGTTGGGATGAATTGAATGGGGTAGATGAGCTGTCATAAGAACTCGATCTTTTCCAAAGTGAAAGGTATCTGGGTCCCCTGAGGTCTCCCATGTTACAAAGTAAAGCTTGGCTTTTAGCCTCTCACCCCCCACTGCTGCCAAAAGTTACATAGTTTACTGAATTTAAATAATATAACTGATGCTGGACCCATGTGACAACACACCTTGATTACTGTGGCAAGAGACGTCCCTGATTGACTATCCTCTGCTGGTACCACAGGCACAGGCAGAGGCTTCAACCCAGAGTAGAAATGCATTTGAATGAACATATAGTTCATGATGAATTAAGACCACAGTCTCTTCACTAGGCTTTCCCTTTGTTCCATTTCCTCTCATGCTAGATGCCATTAGGATAGTCAGAACATTTCAGGGATCTAGCTGAAGGAAGTTAGATTAGGGTATGTTTAGTTGGGACTTAGTGGCATATAGTGGTTTGGAGGAGTCCTGATGTATCACTATAGAATAAACACTGAACTGCTAACTGCAAAGTCAGCGGTTCAAAACCATCAACTGGTCCTTGGAAACACTATACAGGGTCTCTGTGAGTTGGAACCGACTGGACAGCACTTAACAACAAGTGGTTTGGAATCATTTAGTATGTGGTTATTAGTAGCTGTCCTGGTGTAGGAATGGCTTCCAGAAGCACTCCTGCCGCCCACTGGGCTGGCTCATCTGGTATTGAGGTGTGAGGTGTAGGGCCAGCACTTAGATTCTGGTGTGTATGTGTTCCTTAGCCCCTGGCACGGCAAGTGTGTGGGAACTCAATAAAAAACAAGGATTGAAATGATGGTGCTGGAAGCTGGTGTGAAAAATTCTTTCAGATGTTAGAGCTTCTTACAATGATAGAGGTTCCCTAAAGTTGACAGTAGTCCTAAAATTTCAATTACTAGAATGTCATACAGTAGTGAAGCTGCATAAAGACTGTTCTACACTGCCAATAAAAGAGAACTTTCAGTCAGTTCTTCTAGAGGAATGATTGAACTCTCTTTTTTTTTGGCACCCTGTGAAACTAAGCTCCTTCTTGAAAACTTGTAAGCTAGTCACTTCATGCCTTTGTTGCCTTACCCCCCACCCCCCCAATTCCCATTTTGGGTAGCCAGTGTCTGAGTTGCCCATCCCTGTCAACCCTGTGTACAGAGGAGGTGGGAATGATCCTTACTGTAAAGATTTGTTCCCTCTTTTAAGCTACTACATCCATAAGTATAGGTCAAGTTGAACTCTCTTTTTATTTTCTAAAGGAAGCATCACAAAATCAGTGACATATGACAAGGTATATTAGGTTCCTAAGGCTCCTGTGGCATTATAGGATAGGAAAAACTGGCAGTTCCAACCCACCAGCCGCTCTCAGAAACCCTATAGAGGGTCAACTATGAATCGGAACCAACTCAACAGCGTACAACAACAGGACTGCTGTCCTTGCACCGTGCTTATTCAATCTGTATGCAGAGCAAATAATCAGAGAATCTGGATTATTTGAAGAAAATCATCAGAATTGGAGGAAAACTCATTAACAACTTGAGATATGCAGATAATACAACCTTGCTTGTTGAAAGCAAAGAGAATTAAAAATACTTACTGATGAAGATCAAAGACTACAGCCTTCAGTATGGATTGCACCTTAGTGTAAAACAAACAAAAATCCACACAACTGAACCAATAAATAACATGATGAACAGAGAAAAAAAAAAAATTGCTGCAAAAACACAGCTTGCTTCCTGTGTCAAGTTCTGATCAGAAAGCTATCTAAGTAAGCTAAGTCAAATAGGTACTATCTACAAGTTTGGGCGTTTTTGCGCATCTCCCACCACTTCAAATCATGTGGCCACTTGACTCTCAGGTCTAGCATCCAGTGGCCAGGGCAGTCAGTGTTTATTAGCTCAGGAGTTCCCATGTCTCCCCATACTTCGGACCAATCAGCCCTTCCTCTATTCTCTCTCATCTCAACGTCAGTGGGAGTCTGTGGAACATGGTTGAACTCAGCCCATGTCTTCATTACTGCCTTTCCCCCACTTCCACTCACAAGTAGACCAACGTGGTCACCAGTGAGCTTACAGGCCTGCTTGTGTGTTCCCTTTGAGTTTCAGTCTTGGAAGGGGATTTGTTCTAAAGGACTGACTTTTCTTGCCTTGATGGCTCCCAGGTGAATAGCTTGCTTGGTCTTGTAATAGCCAAACAATCTGCTGTTTTTTTGGTTTTTCCTTCGAGTCTTTCTTTCAAGACATATCTTCTGTTCCTCTAGCGGCTCTCTGTTGTCCTTTCAAGTGGGAATGTCCCACCTCAGAAGGTTCTATATGGGGCTCAGGATTCCATCTAAGGCCCCATATTTTACAAAGGCTTAACAAGAAGCCCATTTCACTGGGTAAATTTTAGAATCCCTTTTAGGTACTCCAGTCAGTTATAGCCTGAAAACAGGCTTACAATTCTGTAATCATATTTCCCTAGAGTAACTGCCTCTTGGTCTATGTACAGGTTCTTCCTAAGTACAATTAAGTGTTCTGGAATACCTGTTCTTTGCAATGTTGTCCATAGTTTGGCATGATCCATACAGTTGAAAGCTTGCGCATAGTCAGTAAAGCACAGCTAAATATCTTTCTGGTATTTTCTGCTTTCAGACAACATCCATCTGATGTCAACAGTGATATCCTTTGTTGTATGTCCTAGTCTGAATCTGGCTTGAACCTCTGGCAGTTCCCTGTAAATGTACTGCTTCAGCCACTTTTGAATTACCTTTACCAACAGTTTACTTGCATGTAATACTAATATTGTCCGAGTATTTCCTCATTCTTTCGGGTCACCTCACTTTGGAATGGGCACAAGTATGGATGTCTTCCAATCAGTTAGCCAGGTAGCTATCTTCTAATTTTCTTGGCTGAGTGAATGCCTCCAGTGCTTCCTCAGCTTGTTGAAATATTTCAAAAAAAATTTTTTTTGTGGGGGTTGGTTTTCTGAGAGTAAACAGCAGAGTATGGAATGGAAACATCCTCAATTGCTGACCAAGAGAAAGTTCAAAAGTCAACTATCAGCTGGAAAATTGATGCTTACGGTTTTCTGGGATTCTCAAGGCCAGGATTGGAACACTATCAGGAAAAAGATCCAACAAACAACAGTGCTTCTTACAGTGAGATGCTCACTGAAGAGCTGAAGCCTAAATTTTTGATTAAACATAGAGGGCTACAAATCAAGGGCATTGTGATCTTGCATAACTATGCAAGTCCACACACCTCTGCCCATACTGTTGACACTGCTAAAACATTGTTTTGAGGTGTTAAAGCATATTCCATATAATTCTGAGCTTACTCTATAGGATTTTTACCTTTTGGTCCCCTGAAAGCAGCCTTTCAAGCATGAATATTTGCCTCTGATGAAGAAGTGAAGGCAGCAGTGTGTTTGTGGCTCACAGCTAAGCCTAAAACATTTTAAAATAAGGGAATACAAAAGCGTGTTGACATATGGACAAAATGTAATGAAAGGCAAGGAGATAATGTTGAAAAATGATGTATTTGTCCTTTTTAAAAGTTGATTCAAATAAATCTTTCAGCTAGAGTGTGGATAGTTTTTAACTCATCCTTATATGTTTTTTTCCACCTCTGCTTATTAGTTTATTTTTGTCTTTGTGTCTAAGGTGTGTCTTTTTTTTTTTTTTTTTTAATTTTTATTGTGAATTGAGTGAAGGTTCATAGAGCAGATCATCAGTTTTGCATTCAACAAATCATACATTTCATTTCATTTTAGTGATTGTGATTCCCTCAATGCAATATTACTTGTCCCACATCCTTCCTGTATTTCTTGTTTTCATTCTTCCTTCTTTCTCAACCCTTCTGAATTTTGTCCTTACGTAATTGCTGCCTTTTTGATCTCAAATGGCTGATTCTGCTACATGTGCGCACCTCATTAGTGTTGTTGACATCCCACACCCCTCAATATACCTATTAGCTTAGACTGGGTTCTCTAGAGAAGCAAAACCAGAGCTCCTTATATATACATATATATATATATATATACATACATATATAAAAAGAGGTTTATATCAAGGAAATAGCTCACAGTTCTAGAGATGGGCAAGGCCCAGATCAGTTGTTGAAATGTCAGGCTGGAGGATTTTGACTTAAGTAGCTGCAGGGCTGATGAACCAAGATGGGCAGGTCAGAGGGCAGGCAGCCAGCCAGGATCAGCAGGTAGTAGAGCAAGCCTCTGGTTCAAGTCCAAAGAACTAAAGGTTGGAGGACAAGTCAGATACAGGTTCCATATCTGAATGTCCAGTATATTGGAAGCAGGCCACAGCCCCAAGGAAACTTCCCTTCAATTGATGCCTGCTCATAGCTGACATCATCATAGAGTTGACTTTATTATATCATAGCTCATCATGGGCAATAACTGTATCTTAACTGTATATTGTCTTCTCATAGACAGCATTGTACATCAAAATAGATCTTGAGATGCTCTTCAATTTGTCATTCCTGTCACAGTGATTCATAATGGTCAATAACAGCCCATTTCAGCTCACATCATGCTTAGTAAAGTGAAGGGTCAAGGAAAAACAGGAAGACTCCCCAACAAAATGTATTGACACAGTGTCAGCAACAGTGGGCTCAAATATAACGACCATTGTGAGAATGGTGCAGGACCAGGCAATGTTTGATTCCATTTTGCATAGTGTTGCTATGAGTAGGAACCTGTTTGATGGCACCTGACAACAACAACACCATGCTGTATCATATTTATGGATTTGTTTGGAGCAAGGGTAAAAACCCATATACAAATATCCTCTGTCAAAACGTTATCTGTGTCCAATTCTCTATACTCCCATTCTCCCTCCTACACCCATTCAGCCTGTATATCTATCCATGTACCCAGCCTCTGTTGTTGTTAAGTGTTGTACCTTAGATGGCCACTCATAAGCTGTTAAGACCTCCATCACTACTCACCACGGTAGAATGTCAAACATTGTCTTTGTGGACTGTGTTGTGCCAGTGCTCCTTGATGTGGTCTTGAACAGCCAACCCAGTGATTCCTTCCTCAAGGTGTTGTTGTTATAAAGGCTGTCAAGTCAGTTCCGACCCATAGCGACCCTGTATAGGGTTTTCAAGGAGGGGCTGGTGAGCTTGAATTGTCGACTTTGTGGTTCAAACCAATGTTGGGGTCCAGTGCTTTATCCCACAGTGCCACACCAAAGTTTTCATAACTTTACCTCCTGTATCCTCTAGTAACACTGGTCCAAGCTCACCAGCTGTGCCTTGGAAACCCTATACAGGGTCGCTATGGGTCACAACCAACTCAACGGCACTCAGCAACAGCAATAAATAAAATGCTCTACTATATCCATAGATAATATTTGCAGCATAGATAAATGGACTGCAAGTATACGTAGAATCACTTGTTTGTCAAACCTATACAAGGTAGCTTCAAAAAGTTCATGGGAAAATAGAATTGAAAAGTAACAGAATTTTTCCATAAATATTTTCAAACCCCTTGTATATATTTGTGAGCAAAATTCCATTCTCCTTCCTGTACCTGTTTAACTTGTATCTGCTTGTAGGTGACTGTTACTGCAGGAGTGTGTATGTAATTAAGAGGAGTTACCCCTGTTGCCTATAATTCTTGTGCTGCTCCCAGTGCTAACCTTCACCTTGATCGTTGTGTGTGGACCTTCCACTTCACCCTCTAGTTACTGATGCATCCTCCCTTTCCTTAACACCCCTGGAGACCATCAAACAATGCTTGTTTTTATGTGAAAACCATTTAACTGATTTATTATCATTGTGGTTTCATGAAATGTTTGTCCTTTTGTAATTGAGTTCTTTCACTCAGCATGAAGTCCCCCATGTTAATGGAGTGTTTATGAGGTGTTTCTCAGCTTCATCATTGTTCGTTAACATTACTTAGTATTCCATTGGAGTCCTGGTGTGGCGCTGTCCATTTGAACCACAAGGTCAGTGGTTCAAACTCACCAGTCACTCCTCAGTAACCCTATACAGGGTCTCTATGAGTCGGAACCAACTTGATGACACTTAACAACAACACAAATGTTCCATTGTGTATGTTGTTGTTCTTAAGTGCCATTGACTCGGTTCCCAACTCATAGCAATCCTGTTAAGGTTTCTGAAGAGCTGCTAGTAGGTTCTGAAGAGCTGCTAGGTTGAATGATCAACCTTGCAGCTAGCGATCCAGTGCTTATCCTATAGCACCACACCAGGACTCATAGCATGCCATAGTGTTTACATGCCATGAACTCCTGGTGTGGTGCTGTAGGGACAGCACTGGACTGCGAAACACAAGGTCAGCAGTTCAAACCCACCAGGTGCTCCTCGGAAACTCTATCTGGAGTCACTGAGTCAGAACTTACTTGACAGCACCTAAGAGCAACAGCACAGTAACATAGGTGTCATATTCAGTTATCTAGTCATCTACTGATGGGCTTTTAGGTTGTTTCCACCTCAGAGCTCTGGTGAATAGTGCTGGGATGAATGTGGGTGTTCACAACTTGATTCATGCCACAATTCTTGTCTCTCTAGGTTATACACGTACTAGTGGGATTGCCGCATTTTAGGGTATTCCTGTTTCTGACTTTTTAAGGGCGTGCCACAGTGTTTTCCACAGTGGTTGTATAATTTTACAGTTTTACCAACAAAGGAAGGAAAAGGAGAAAAAGAGGTACAAAAGAAAAACAAAAACTAGAGAGGGGGGAAAGAAAAGAAAAAAGAATAGTAAAGAAAAAATAAGGGAAGGGAAACAAGGAAAGAAAAGGAAACAACAAAAAAAGCAAAAAATCAAAGGAAGGGAGTAAAAAAAGTAAAGATTGAAAAAAAAAAAAAAAAGAAAATTTGGGGATGGGGTGAGGTGGGGTGGGGGCAGCAAGGCTCCTGAGCAGAGTTTTGCCAGCTGAGGAGGGGTCAGGGACAGAACTCTTGGCATCGGAAAGAGTTCCTGCCAGCCCAGGGGGCTGCTGAGGGCAGGTCCATTGCCCATTTTAAAATTGGATGATTTTCCTTTGGCTTGTTGTGTTTGAAGAGTTTGTTATACATGACTATATCATAGTCTGGATTTAACTCTCTCATCAGACATAAGAATTTCAGCTATCTTCCTTGAGCAAAAGGTAAACTCATGTCCTGGAGCTCTCTCCATATTTGTACATGGTTATCGTCCTCATTTTGTGATTCCTATGGCTGGGTATTTGGGGGGTTTTAATCTTTTCATGTAGCTCCGTAAGATAAACAATGGACTTGGAACCACAAGATCGACAGTTCAAATCCACCAGCTGCTTCTCAGAAACCCGATAAAGCCTTGCTAATGAGTCAGAGCGACAACAACATTTAACAACAACAATCTTCTGGTATCACTTAAAGTGTCACAAGAAGTCGCCTTGTGTATTTTTGTGAGGTGTGTGTAGATTTGATTTCTAGCAGCAAAGTTGTTGGGAAAGATGTTGCTGAATTCCTCTCCCTTGAGACTATCCCGTTTTTACCCTCACTTGGCAGCACTTAGAGTCCTGGTGTGGCACTGTGGGTTAGTGCTCTGGACTGCAAACTTGGTTTGAACCACAAGGTCAGCAGTTGAAGCTCACCAGTTGCTCCTCCAAAACCCTATGCAGGGTCACTATGGGTTGGAACTAACTCAACGGCACTTAACAACAACAACAACAAGAAACAACCTAAGGGAGTGCCTTTACCCTAGAGTTTGTTTTCAGTGTTTTAGTTTTTGCTGACATAGTAGGTAAAAAGGGATGTCTCATATAATATTCAATAGTCAATATTCTGGTGGTATCTGACAGTGTTCCACTGCTATTCAAAAGTTTTCAGTGGTTAAACATTCAGATGTAGTCCACCTCTCCTCCTTCCTACAGTAAGTCTGGAAGCTCAGCTGATACTTGTTCACCACGGGCGAGCATGCTGGTATTCAAAAACTTGTTCACCATGGGCGAGCATGCTGGTATTCAAAATACCAGTGGCATAGCTTCCAGGATCACAGCAACATGTAAGCCACCACAGTAAGACAAGCTGACAGACGAGTGGTAGAGAAGAATAGTAAACGTACCACGGACTGCTAGGAGAACAAACACATATGTGTTGGAAGAAGTACAGCCAGAATTCTCCTTAGAAACCAGGGTAGTGAGACTTGGTCTGTCATACCTCGGACATGTTATCAGAAGGGACCAGTCCCTGGAAAAGGCCATCAAGCTTGGTAAAGTGGAGGGTCAGCGAAAAAGAGGAAGACCCCCAGTGAGATGGATTGGCACAGTGGCAGCAGAAGGGGTTCAAGCGTAGTAATGATTGTGAGGATGGTAGAGGACTGGGCAGTGTCTTGTTTTGTTGTTCCTAAGGTCAGTATGAGTTGGACGGCACCTAACAACAACAACATATAGTTTTGATATGTATTTGCTATTAGTGAGGATGAACAACTTTTTATATGTTTAGGATCATGTGTATTGATTTTATTTTCCTGTAGGTTTTTTATGTTGTTGGTTTGTTTTTGTTGTGTTTTTAAAAAATTTTTGTTTTTAGGATCTCTATCCTGGTATGGTGCTTTAGGATAATCACTAGACTGCTAACTACAGGGTTGGCAGTTCAAACCCACCAGTCACTTCTTGAAAACCCTATACATGGTTGCTGTGAGTTGGAGCCGACTTAATGGCATTTAACAACAACAAATATGTTTAAAGAGATTAGCTGTTTAGGATAATGGGTTCAATTGCTTTTTCCCCTTAGTCATTTGTCTTTGTGGTGCGAGTACCATGCAGAGATTTATTTTTATTTTTTGTATCATTTTTTTTTCTTAGTGGTTTCTGGATTTTAGTTAAAATGGCATTCCCCACTTCATGGTAATAGTTCACCTGTGTTCCCTTCTAGTACTGCAGTGGTTTGTTTTTCATATTTAATCATTGGCCCATTTACTTAGCATTTTGTGTAGTTGATCATGTTACTAACAGGTACCTCTTGGTATTTCTTGTCAAATTACTTTTTGGATCAGTGTATTTTTGTTGATGATGAATAAAAACTTATGTTTCTTACCTTTGCCAGTATTTGTGTTACCGTTTTATATTGGTAATAATATTTCCAAGTATTCTTTGTGCTTCGGTTTTCATCTGTAAAATGGGGATATCTGCCCCTGTTGCTTTTTAGAGAGCTCCATGGAGTCCTGGTGTGGCACTGTGGGTTAATGCCTCAGACTGCAAAGTCCTTTGAACTGCAAGTTCGGAGGTTCAGGCTCATCTGCTGTTCCTTGGAAACCCTATACAGGGTTGCTATGGGTTGGAATTGGGCACTTAACAACTACAACAAAGGCCTGGTCTGGCACTGTAGGATAAGCACACGACTGTAAGGTCAGAAGTTCAAACTTGCCAGCTGTTCCTCAAACCCTACATAGGGTCGCTATGAGTTGGAACCGACATAATGGCACAGAACAACAAAGGCTTGAAGTACTATTCAACAATGAGTAGTAATTTCATTTTGTAGTGCCTTTTACAGCATGATAGTTATCAACCCTAGGTACATGCTCTTAGTTATAGGCCAGCCATCGTATGGTGGTGGCAGCAGTGGTGTGCCTTGGAGTAGGTTCAGACTCATAGCAACCCTGTATGAGATTTCCCAGGCTGTAAATCTTCACAGGAGCAGGAAACCTCATCTTTCTCTCGAGGAGTGGCTGGTGGATTTAAATTGCTGACCTTGTGGTTAACAGTTCAATGCTAACCTTCTATGCTGCCAGGGCTCCTTGTTCTTAAGTGCTATGAAGTTGGTTCCAACTCTTAGTAACCCTGTACAGGATTTCTGAGGCTGCAAAACTTTGCAGGAGCAGAAAGGCTCATCTTTCTCCTGTGGAACGGCTAGTGGGCTCAAACTGCCGACCCTGTGGTTAGCAATCCAGTGCTTATTTTACAGCGCCACCACACTCCCAACCAGAGCTCCTTAAACACCTGTATATTGATTTAAAAAAAAATTTTTTTTATTTGTTCCCTTACCGTTTTGTGTTGATTACTGATAATGTTCTTTCTTTCTTTAGTTTGTAGAAGACTATGAACCTACCAAAGCTGACAGTTATAGAAAGAAAGTGGTTCTTGATGGTGAAGAAGTTCAGATAGATATTCTGGACACTGCTGGGCAGGAGGACTATGCAGCCATTCGAGACAACTACTTTCGGAGTGGGGAAGGCTTTCTTTTAGTGTTCTCAATCACGGAACATGAATCCTTTACAGCAACAGCCGAATTCAGGTATGTTTTGAAGGAAATAGACAACTCCTCCAACATGGTGTTTTCTGCTTTCTTTCTCACATCTTAGATTTAGAAGGAAGAAACCCTGGTGGGGCAGTAGCCTAATTGTAAGGTTGATGGTTCAAATCCACTAGTCACTTCATGGGAGAAAGATGAGGCAATCTGTTCCCATAAAGATTTACAAGTTTGGAAACCCTAAGGAGTAGACCTATGTCCTACAGATTTGTTGTGAGTAGGAATCAACTCAGTGGCAGTGGGTTTAGACTTAGCAGGATTTAGGATTGCCAACATAGAGTAGTATAGTAGAAGACTGAGCTTGATATTAGGAAACATTCTGCTGAAATAATTTCATGGGACTTTCCAAATCTTGGCACATTGTAGTTCACCATTTTTTGTAATCTCTTTGGACTTCTCTGTTTTATGATTTCTGAATATTAAAATCTTGTTTCTTATAAAGGATGAAGCTGTTGTATAATTTTGTTTTCATGTAAGTCATGATAGTAATTGATAAGACTTAACTACCTTTTTTAATAGAATTTTACTAGAAAATTAGCAATGTTGATCTGTTAAGAAGTTTATGAAACAGTAGCAGGGCATGGGCAATTTGAGTCACAGTGGCCATTTTCTGTTGAAAGGACTTGCATAGTTGAGTGGACAGAATCCAGACTTTGAAATCAGGAAGACTGTGTTTGAATCCCTGCTTTGTAGCTGTGGGCACGTTTATTTGACATTAGAGATTGTTTCCTTATCTGAAATGCAGTTGTTGGTTGATGAAATGAAATGAAGTAGTGCATTATATTATGAACTTCATCAGAGCAGGAACTGTGCCTTCATTGTGCGGTGTCCCCAGGCCCTCTCACTGTTTGTCCCATGGTGCACATGCTGTGAGTAGAATATTCACTGTTACCATTTATTTCTAAAAGGCAGTAAAGATCCTGAATTCACTTTGTAATAAGAAATGTTGAGCCTTTTCATAGAATTTTTATCTTCTGTTTCTTTACCCCATGCATATCCGTCCCACTTCTCTTAAACATTTTTTTTTTTTTTTTAAATCCATCCTCCTTTTAAGCTTATCTATTTGGATGGCTTTAGGTAAAGTTGAAATGAGACTCTTATGTAGTTATGTTAGGTGCCATCGAGTCAGTACCAACTCATAGCGACCTTATGCACAGCAGAACGAAACACTGCCCGATCCTGGGTCAACCTCACTATTGTTGTCACGCTTGAGCCTTGAGCCCATTGATGCTGCCACTTTGCCAATCCATCTCACAGGGGGTCTTCCTATTTTTTCTGACCCTCCACTTTACCAAACATGATATCCTTCTCCAGCAACTTGTCCCTCCTGACAAAATGTCCGAAGTATGAGAGATGAAGTTTGGCCATCCTGGCCTCCAAGGAGCACTCTGGCTATACTTCTTATAGGGAACTAAAAAGGAAAACAAAAATAAAACAAAACAAAAAACTGCATAATTTTAAATAATTCCTTAGCAAGCTCTAGTCAGGAAATAAGGAGCTCAGCCAACAGTGAAAATGAGGTGGCTAAATATCCTCCCAAGCATTTGGAGTGACGCATCAGTGAGCCAAGAAGGCCTCAAGGGACTTTCTCAGGCTGAGCTTTCTAGAGAAGCAAAGCCAGTGAAGCCTTTGTGTTGTTGTTGTTGTTATGTGCCATGGAGTAGGTTCCAATTCATAGTGACCCTGCATAGGGTTTCCGAGGCTGTAAATCTTTATGGGGGCAGAAAGCCTCATCTTTCTCCTGTGAAACAGCTGGTAGTTTCAAACTGCTGACTGTGAGATTAGCAGCCTGATTCGTAACCACTGCGCTACCAGAGCTCCTTAGTGAAGCCTCTATATGTGTATATATAAAGAGAAGTCTGTTATCAAGGAAATGGCTTACAACTGTAGAGTTCCAGGTCTCCAGCAGAAGAGAAAGAGAGTCCTTCCTGCATGTCCATTATATTGGGAGCAGGCCACACCTCCAAGGAAGCATCCCTTAAATTGATTGGCTGCTCATAACCACTTATCAAAGTTAACTATGCCTGTATTAGGTTCATTGCCATGAGAATAAGCACAACTTCACTGCCAAACCCTAGGACTTCTGATCTAGTCATGTTTATTACAGGGACAAATGTAGGTAAATCAACAAAGTGAGCAGAAGGTAATAAGGTAGTGCCTCAGTTGCTATGCCTTATAGTTTCAAGGCTTTAAGGAGTTGAATATTTCAATTCTGTGGAATTTTAGTGTGTATGTTGAGGTGATCAGTGTAGATCATTGGAATTCATGATGAGAAGTTGTAATTTTCCAACTTTTCAGACATACCTAGAAATTTCTGTAGTTGAATAGAACCCATATGCTTATATTGTGTCTGTATCTAAATAAGATATAGCTTTTTCATACTATTTTTATCCCTCTCCAAGGGTAAACAGGACAGAAGCACATACTATGTTTTTTTCTTTTCCTGTTCGAGCCTTGTGATTTCCCGTTGCGCCATGACTCACCTGGAAAGCAGTGCTGGGCAGCACAAGAATCCTCTGCAGACAACAGAGAATGCTACCCTGGCCTTTCCCACGTATCCCACTGGCTACTATGCCCACATGGGTATTTGTACCCTCAGTACAATTATAGCAGAATCTCATCTTATTGTGGAAGAAGGGTTTTGATGGATTATATGAGAAAAGTCATCCTGTAAAGAAAAAGTACAGATGAATGCCTTAATCAGAAATAAGGGAAAATTAATTATTTTTTTCAATGCTGATTAATTATATTTTTGTTAAAATTTATAATACAATTTCAATTTAAAAAGCTTTTCATTCTAATTTGGATGAGGTTACAGAGCAAATTGGCTTTCCATTCAGCAATTCTTACAGATTTTGTTTTGTGACATAGATTACAATCCCCACAATGTAACAGCACTTTTCCACTTCCTCCCTTTGTTTCCCACTTTCATTCGTCGTTCTTTCCTATCCTTTCTTGGCCTTAGGAGCTTAATTTCTAGGCAGCTGCTATACTTTGGTTCCTATATGGTTGATGTTCTAAGAAGTACATTCCTCCCTAATATTCATTTAGCTGAAAGTTGAGCCACGTGTATGAGTTGAGCTCTAGACCTGAAGGGTGTCTAAGGGCCATCCATAGTCTTGCGAGTTCTACCAGTCTCTCCCAAACTAGTAAGCCTGATTTTTTTATTTATTTATTTTTTTTATGATTTTGAGATTTATTCCACATAGTTTTCTCCCACTCTATCCAGGACCTCCTATTGTGATCCCTTTGGAAGTCGTCAAAAGCACCATGCAGTTCTTCTGGTTTCAGGGTCATAGAGGTGGAGGTTTATGTGATCCACTGGTCATTTGGACTACTTTTTTCTTTGCATCTTTTTCTTAACAGAGAGACCAGTAGTTGCACCTTAGATGATCACTCACAAGCTTTTTAAAAAAACTTTTTATTATGACTTGAGTAAAGATTTACAGACAAGATCATCAGTTTTACATTCAACAAATTATACACTTTGTTTCATCTCATTGTTAGTCAGCTCCATGGAACAACTGTTATCCCACTTCCTCCTTGTGGTTGTTATTGTTGTTGTTATGTGCCATGGAGTCGGTTACAACTCATAGCGATCTGGTACACGGTTTTTGAGGCTGTAAATCTTAACAGGAGCAGAAAGCCTCATCTTTGTCCCACGAAACAGCTGGTAGTTTCGAACTGCTGACCGTGAGATTAGCAGCCTGATTCGTAACCACTACACTACCAGAGCTCCTTCCCTGTGATTACCCAGGTACAAATATCCTCTTTCAAACTCTAGTATAATGGCGGTATTTATAAATATATACATATCCAACTCTTCTTCCCTTACCCATTGATAAGTCTTCCTATCTATGAGCATGGTATATTCTTCCATTTTTGTAAGTCTTTTATTTTCTTGTAGTAGTGTTTTGTAGTTTTCATTGTATAGGTCTTTTGTCTCTCTGGTAGATTTATTTCTATGTATTTCATCTCTGATGTGGGGCTGTGGATTAATGCGCCAGACTGCAAAGCCGTTTGAACTGTTAGGTCAGCGGTTTAAGCTCACCAACTGCTCCTCGGAAACGCTATACAGGGTCGCTATGGGTCGGAATTGACTCGACGGCACTTAACAACAACAACAGATTTCATCTTTTGGTTGACTATTGTGTTGTTTTCCTAATTTCCTTGTCAGAGCTGTCTTTATTAATGTATAGGAATCCAACTGATTTTTGTGTATTGATCTTGTATGTATCCTTCCTTTGCTGAATCTTTAAATGAGTTCCAGGAATTTTCTTGCTGAGTCTTTGGGAATTTCTTTGTATAGTTTTACTTCTTTACCAATTTGGATGCCTTTAATTTCCCTTTCTTGCTAAGACTTCCTACATAATATTGAATAGAAGTGGTGATAAAGGGCATTATTGTCTTGTTCCTGTTTGCAAAGCTAATGCTTTCAGTTTCTCTCCATTGTGAGTAATGTTGACTGTTCAATTTGTGTACTTGCTCTTAATTATGTTGGGTAATTTCCCTTCAATTCCTAGTTGGTTGAGTGTTTTTATCAGGAATGGATATTGGTGTTTGCCTTTTCTACAATATGGTCATGTAATTCCCCTCACCCTTGTTTTATTTACATGATGGATTATGTTGATTTTTTTCTAATATTGAATCATCCTTGCATCCCTGGGATGAATCCCACTTGTTCATGATGTATTATTTTTTTGATATGTTGTTGAATACTATTGGCTAGGATTTTGTTGGGAATTTTTGCATCTGTGTTCATGAGGGATATTGGTCTACAGTTTTCTTTTTTAGTGAAGTCTTTCCCTGGTTTTGGTATGAGGTTATGCTTGCTTCATAAAATGTATTCAGAGTTTTCCATCCTTTTCTATGTTGTGGAATAGTTTGAGTAGAATTGATGTCAGCTCTTACCTGAATGTTTGGTTAGATTCACTTTTTTCCCCCCCCAAGTTTTTATTGTGAGTTGAGTGAAGGTTTACAGGGCAGACTATCAGTACAATGATTGCAATCCCCTCCATGTATCATCAGTTAACACTATTTACCTCTGTCCTCTCCCCCGCCCCCTTTTTGAGGTACATATACAGAACAAATGTCCAAAGGGCACACTTTGCCAGCCAGCCTCCTGCCCACAGACACATAGCCTTTCTCAGTTCACGGGCCTAGAGCCCTCAGCTGCTGTATTTCTTCATTCCATTGCCTCTGCCACCACCTCTGTTTTTCTGGTTAGATCCCATGCTCCACTCATGCTCTTCCCTCTTGCTGGTCCTAGGTACCTCTATTCCTGAAATGAAAGATTCACTACTCCCCCTTTTAGTTACACATCTTCTACAATTATAGTTGTAACAATCACAATTAGTCCTGGTAACAACTGCTCACAATTGAATCATAAAATCCTATTCCCATCCTCTCCATTCTTTTTTAGGAGACCCATCTGGAAGAGAGGAAAACTATTCACTGGGGATTCTACCTTATCCCTTTATTTCTAAAAGGAAGGTCACTCATGAAAGCTTGTAACAAATCCACCTTTGAAGCTGTTTTGGCCTGGAGTTTTTTTGTTGTTGTTGTGAGTTTTTTTTAATGACCTGATCAATTTCTTCTTTTGTTATTGGTCTATTCAAGTTTTCTGCTTCACTTTGTGTTCGTTTAGGTAGGTCATATTTTTCTAAAACTGGATCCATTTCTTCTACATTTTCAGATGTATTGAAGTAAACTTCATTCTGACATCCTTTTTATTTCCATTGCTTCTGTTGTGATGTCACCCATATCATTACGTATGCACGTTATTTGCATCTCCTCCTTTTTTTCATTTTTTAGATTTGCCAATTGATTGTCAATTTTAGTAATCCTTTGAAAGAACCAACTTGTTAATTCTTTCTATTGTTTTTGTTTTATAATCCATTTATTTTTGCTATAATGTTTATTATTACCTATTTTCTGGTGGACTGTAGCTTACTTTGCTGGTCTTTTTCTAATTGTTGGGGATGTGTTAATGTGTTGATGTTGTTCTTTCTTCTCTTTGGATGTGTGCATTTATTGCTGTAAATTGCCCTCTAAGCACTGCTTTGTTGTAACGCAAAGGTTTTGGTATATTCTATTTTCATTCTCATTTGAGTCAAGGAGTTTTTAAATTTTGTTTTTATTTGTCCTGTTACTTAGTAGCCTATCAACAATGTGTTATTCAGTTTCCATGTATTTGGCTTTGTTTTCTTAATCTTCCTATTGTTGATTTCTGATTTCATAGCACTATGATCTGAAAAGATGCTTTGTTAGTATTCCATGTTTTAAAATTTATTGAGATTTGCTTTGTGACCTCACATATGATATGTCTGTTCTTGAGAATATTTCATGTGCACTGGAGAAGAATATGTATTGTGCTGCTGTTGGGTTGAATGCTCTGTATAAATCTATGAGATTAAGTTGGTTGATTGTATTGTTTAGTTCTTCTGTCTTTGTTGAGTTTCTATCGAGTTTTTCTGTACTTTATCGAAAGTGGTGTATTAAATTCTAGGTTTGAGCAAGGTCAGTAATTTAAACCCACCAGCTACTCCTCAGAAACCCTATACAGGGTCACTGTGAGTTGGAACCAATTCGATGGCACTTAACAGCAACAACACTATTACTGTAGAGGTGTCTCTTTCTTTCTTTAGTTCTATTAGAGTTTATTTTATGTATTTTGAGGCTCTTTCCATGGGATCATAGATATTTATTATATCCTCTTGTTCTGGTGACCCTTTAATCATAAAATCATGTCTTGCTTTGTCTTTTATGCTGGTTTTTGCCTTTAAATCTATTTAATCTGAAATTATTATTGCCAGTGCTGCTCATTTTTTATTGCCGTTATCTTGAAACACTTTTCTTTTCTTTGATTTTTAATGTTTTTACCTTTGTGTGTAAGGTGTGTCTCTTGTAGACAGCATATTGAAGGATTCTGTTTTCTTTTCCATTCTGCTGCTCGCTATCTCTTGACTGATACATTTAATCCACTGACATTCAGTGTAATTATCTATAGACATGAATTGATTGCAGTCATTTTGCTTTGTGTTTTTTGTGATGCTGCTGTTTTCTTTGTTCCACATATTTTCTGTGCTGATTTCATTTTGTTTGTTTGTTTGTTTTCTTGTCAGTTTCTGCATTGCTGTTGCTTTAATGTTTACAAAATCTTCAGGGTTTTCCCTTTCCTTGATTTGATGTGAAGATGTCTTAAGTTTCTTTGAGGTTACCCTGTACTTTGTTATTTTCTTTCCCGTTTTAAAACAGTCTGTTTTATCTCGAAATCTACCTGGAACTCTGTAAATACTTTTTCCTCCCTTTACTTTAAAGTTGTCCTTATCGTAGATTAACATCTTTGGCTTCCTTTTTTCAATCCTGTAGTTTTATTCTACTCTGGACACTTCCATATCTGGACTGAATTCCAGGTGGTGTTGCCGTGTCTGGCAATCTTCAGTTGTTTGCTGTTGTTGGTTCTCAGCCCAAAGAACTCCATTTTACATTTTTTGGACAGTTGGCTTGGTTTTTACAAAACCCTTAAATTTCTGATTATCTGGAAATATTCTAGTTTTGCAATCATTTTTGAGGGAGCTTTGCTTGGTGTATGATTCCAGGTTGGCAGTTTTTTTGTTTTGTTTTTGTATATGTCTCCCCATTGCCTTCTTGTCTACAGGATTGCTGCTTAATAGCAACAACACTAATATTGTAGATGTGTCACTTCAATTCTGTTAGAGTTTTGAAGAAATCACAGTTTAATATTATTAGTTTTCCTCTGTAGGTAACATTTCATTTTTCTTGAGCTGCTTTCAGTATTCTCTCTGGTTTATGATTTTGGAAAGTTTGACTGTGATATGGCTTTGTGATTTTCTTTTTGGGACTATCCTGTTTGGGGTTCCTTCAGCTTATTGATTGCTTATTTTCTCATCTTTCATGATGGTAGGGAATTTTTCTTCCAGCAGCTCTTCAACTATCTTTTCTGTCTCTTCCTGTTTTGGAATTCCAGTAACCCATAGGTTATCCCACATGAATCTTAGGTTTTCTTCATATTTTTTCATTCTTTTTTTCTGATTGTTCTATTAGCTTACAACTGTTGAGATATTTATCTTCCAGTTCACTAATTCTGGCTTCTGATATCACATCTTCTCCTTTGCACCTTTCAGTGTATTGTCCATTTCTGAGATCCTAGTATTAATCTTCTGGAGTTCTGTTTGCCAGTTTTACATTTTTTCTAGTTCTTTATCTGTTTTGTTTGCTTGTTCCTATAGTGCTTTCCTGAATTTCTTCCTTGTTTCCTTTGCCCTTTCTGTCATCTGTTTGGAGGTACCTCCTAACATTCTCCTAAACTTTTTCAGGCAATTCCAGTATCTCCTTTTCCTTAAAAACATTTTCTAGCTCTGCTTTTGGTTGTTTGTTTGAGCTACTCTGTCTTGTTTTTTATGTGAACAGAGATTGCCTTTTACTTTGGAGACATTGTGGTGGTGTTGTGTTTGTATTAAGTTGATGAAGGTATGTTGTTGTATTCTTAGGCACTCACCAACTGCCTTCTGGTAGGTGTGATCAAGAGATAAGCTTGTGCACCGTTCTCTGTTTGCTGTTTGAGAAGTTCATTTCAGAGTGAATTTAGCTGACTTTGGTTGTTTTCGTTGATCCGGTGTATAGCAGATGGTATTGACTGTGGCCCAATTGGTGGGACTGGAGAGGGTACTGCTGTGGTTGGCCTGTATGATTGCAGTTGTTGTCTTCTGTTGGGTGAGGCAAGAAGACAAACACTCCCACAAAAGAGGAGAAGAACAAACAAGCAAAACTAAAAACAAAAAAACATGCAAACCCCAAAAACAAAACAGGAAACAGCAGTGGAAAATTAAGCATTATTCTCTTATGCCACCTATTGGCCTCTTGCCTTCATAGCCACCTGAAAAATTTCAGGATGGTCCCGCTGTGCCTCTGACCTATAACCAGTCATTTTCTTTATACTTTTCTGTACCTCACAAGTCTGTTCAGCTGCTTATCTTAGTGAGAGATAGCCCAGAACTTGTCAGGGCTGATTTGGAGCAGGGTCTCCTGTCTCATTCTCCTGCATATATGCACCCAGCCATGGGTCCATGCGAGTCCTTTCCTGGGGGTGTCCACTTGTAGAGGTGACCAGGGTAATTCAAGGAACTAGAAAGGAAAAGAGTTGAAAGGAAAAAAAAATTACATTTTTGTGAGTCACAGGCACACTTCTGCAGTGCAGATTCAGGAAGACAAAAGGAAACTACACAGGGAGTTAGATGAACTGCAGCAAAAGCCTTGTTATATGATAGTGATCTCATGGCTGGCAGGGTGTGAGGGCTTGTGTGTGATTTGCCATCAGCATTTTTGTATGGGAAAGTGCAGAGGAGCTCACGGAGCTGCTCTGCATCCACTTGTCTGTACTCTGCTCCAAAACAGTACATGCTTCCATTTATCTATTCATAAATAAATAACATAGTGTGAATTGGGTGTCAGAGATCTACAGAGCAGATCTTTATAACATTCAACAATTCATACACATTTTGGTTCATCTCATTGATTTAAATCCCCGCATTTTAACATTATTTACCCTACTTCATCCCTGTGGCTTCTATTTCTAGTCCACTCTCCTTACCATTCCTTCTCAACTTTTTCCTTAGATAAATGTTGCCCTTTTGATTACAAATGATTGAACATTCCCTGGTGAGCATACCTTACTAATGTTTTTGTCCCCCTTATATATCCAGCTACTACTTGGCTGAAAATTGGGTCATGAGGTGAGTTTTGTTCCAGACCTGAATGATGGTTGAGAGTCATAGTCTCAGGTTCCTCCCGTCTCTTTCTGACCAGTAAGCCTGGTATTCTTTTTATATATAATGATGAGTTTTGCCCCACTTTCTCTGTCTCTTTATTCAGGACCTTCTACTGCAATCCCTTTCAGAATAGTTGATACTAGAACTAATACTGCCACTCCTGCTGAGTTTTAATTGCTGTTGTTGTTAAGTGCTGTTGAATTGGAGCTGACTCATAGTGACCCTGTATATGGTTTCTGAGGAGCAACTGATGGGTTTGAACTGCTGACTTTGTGGTTCGCAACCCAGTGCTGATCCTACAGCACCACACCAGGAGTTCTGATTGCTCTCAGCTTGATATATCTTTTGTATCCTTTGATTTTGACTCCATTTTTGTGTAAGTTGTGTCTCTTGTAGTTGTTTCTTACAGTCTTAGAAGGATCCTGTTTTCTGACAAAAATATGGACTGCTTCACGAAGATGTGTGCTGTCTTGCACAGGCCACACTAGTCTTCTCTGTATTGTTCCAATTTTAGTGTATGTGCTGCCTAAGCAAGTACTCCCCTTAGATTCTATTCATACACATAAATGTTTAATTTTTAGGAGGTCTCAGTCATCTAGTGTGTCTATTGCTGTTTGCATTTTTAGTTATGTTTGAATAGTATATATACTATAGGGCCCCTAGGTTTGTCCCTGTTGATGTTATAGTTTTAGTCTTTACATTTAGGTCTTTGATCTTCCTGAATTTATTGTGTAATAAGACTTGTTGATCCTATTACATTTTTCTGCAAATGGATATCCCGTTTTGCCAGCAACATTTGTTAGAGATTCTCTTTTCACCTATTTCGTGGCTGTTAGCCTTTTGTCAAAGATCAACTGTCCGTAATTGGATTAATTTACTTCTGTGTTCTCAATTCTGTTCCATTGGTCTTTGTGTCTGTCATTGTACCTTACCAGACTGTTTTGACTATTGTGTGTGTAAGTATTGAGATTGGGGAGTGTGAAGCCTCCCACTTTCTTCTTATTTAGTAGTACTTTAAGGAGCTTTGGCAGCGTAATGGTTACGAATCAGGCTGTGAACTGCAAGGTCAGCAGTTCGAAACTACCAGCTGTTCCACGGGAGAAAGATGAGGCTTTCTGCGCCCATAAAGATTTACAGCCTCGGAAACCCTGTACAGGGTCACTATGAGTCGGAACCAAGTCCACAGCACATAACCACCACCAGTAGTACTTTGTTTATTTTGGATGTCTTTCCTTTCCATATAAAATTGGTGATTAGTTTTTCCATCTCTTTAAAGAATGATAATGGAATATGGATCCAGATCAGATTTTATGTGTATATTGCTTTGATTGGTATTGACATGTTTCACTGTGTCTTCCTGTCCTTGAGCATAGCATTTTGTTCTATTTAAGTAGGTCTATTTTGGGTTCTTATAGTAGTGTTTTGAAGTTTTCTTTGTATAGGTATTTTGTGTCACTGGTTAGATTTATTTCTGAGTACTTCGTCTTTTGCTTGATAATTGTTAATGGTATTGTTTTCCTGATTTCCTTTTCAGAGTTCTTTTTTATTAATTGAAGAATCTGAGTAATTTCTGTATCTTGTGCCCTGCTACTTTACTGAATCATCCTATTAGTTTCAGTAGTTTTCTTATTGGATCTCTGGAATTTTCTTTAGGATCATGTAATCTTTTTTTGAACTTTTTTTTTGCTGAGTTCTCTTTATTTCTCTTTTTTGTTTTATTGTTCTGGCAAGGACTTCCAATACAATACTGAATAGGAGTGGTGAGTAAAGGCATCCTTGTCTGATTCCCATCTGCAAAAGGAACTGTATTATTCTCTCGGCTTTGAGAATAATGTTGACTATTGGTTTCATATTTTCCCCCCTTAATTATGTAGAGGAATTTCTCATGTGTTCTATTTTAATCAAGAATAGGTGTTATATTTTGTCAAATAGCTTTTCTCCATCAGCTGATAGTCATGTGCTTCTCTCCTAAGTTTTATTTATATGGTGGGTTTTGTTGATCTGTTTCTGCTGTTGCACTATCACTCCATAGCTGATGTATGAATAATTTAGTTTAGAAGGATTTGCACAAAGCTGGTTGAGGTTAATGATGTAGCAAATGTCTGACTTTTTCAGACTGTTGTACCACTCTTTTATCTCTAACATCAACTCCTCCTCCTCTCCTAAATGTTCTTCCTCTTTGGGTTCCATAATTTGCTGCAGCGTCTTATAGAACTTGTGAGCTTCCAGGAAATGGCTCATGCAATTGAAGTGGCTGGTGAGTTCCAAATTCATGGGTCAGTCATCAATCTGGAGGCCTTTTGGGACTGACAAATTCAAATTGGATGGTCTGATGACAGGCCACCAGCTCACAAGGCTGTGGAAGCCAGTGAATCAGATCACATGGTAGGCTGCTGGCTCAAGTCCCAAGACCAGCAAGTCAAACAAAGATGATTCAGATGCAGGATCCAGAGCAAGATAGTGAACTTTGTCAAAGCATTCCTATCTACTGGATGTAAATCATACCCTCAACAAAACTGACTTGGGTCACAGCCTCTAGTAAGATATGATGCTTTCCACCCTAATTCTGTCGCATCGATATAACAGACAATTCACTCCAAAGTAGAACCATAACCATAGACATGTAGTTGTTAGTACTGTTGAGTTGAATCAGTTCCGACTCATAGAATCCCTTTATAGGGTTTCCGAGGCTGTAATTCTTTGCAGAGGTAGAGAGCCTTTTCTTTCTCCCATGGAGCAGCTGGTGGGCTCGAAGAGCTGTGGATCATAGTCTAGTGTTTAATCTACAGAGCTACTGCGCTCTCCTACCATAGTCATAGAAACTAGAATATGCAATACAGTGCATCACAGAATGAAGGACTATGGCTAGGAGTCCAGGTTGCTGGTAGCAAGACTAGTCTAGCAGCTTCCCTCTCAGTCCACTGTCATCCATGTTTGGTCCTGTTCCATTGGTACGACACTAGTGAGCTAGCTCAATCACAAGGCAGTAAGGCAGTGTTCACTGTTAGCCCAGTGTGGGTTTGGTGCAGTAGACTCCAACATAAAATGAGACATTGAAGCACTCTGTCTTTTGTGAATCGAGAAATAGGCTTGGCATAAGTGACGAGGACTTGTATGTTTTACGTTTATTGATGAGGTACTTTTACATTCTCACAAGACTAAAGAGCCCAAGGCTATCAGTTTAAATTTTGTATGGTGTACATTGAACTCATACTGTTAAATATGTTCTTTGACCCCTGTTGAAATGTAGAGAAAGAAGCAAAATTTAGTATCAATTTGTTTTTCTCCTTATTTGCTTGTCTTAAAATATTTGCTATCTGGTATTTAAATTAGCTGCATGAAAAAATTTTTAACTATTGTAAAATGCTACCTGTCTCATGTAAAAGTTAATTCATATCTCTACAAAGTACATTTTTGGAGGGGACTTGCTTTGGAGTGTACTGGAATGCAGAAGGAGAGATGTCCTCACTGGCCCAAAATATTAAAAGCAGAATATTTAATACTCACTTTTATTTTTACTCTTTAAAAAAGTTTTTATTGTGAATTGAGTGTTAGTTTACATGGAAGAACATCTGTTTTACACTCATCATTTCATTACAGTGATTATAGTCTCCTCCGTGCATCATCATTCAACTGTATTTTTGCTTCTAGTCCCTCTGAGTGTTTTGTGTGTGTGTGTGTGTGTGTGTGTGTGTGGTGCGGATGTACATAAAAACACTCAGGAATATACAATCATTTAAACAACCAAAGGGCACATTCTGCAAGCCTGCCTCCTGGCCGCCAGCACCTGGCTGTCAGCACACAGCCTTTCTCTTCCCATGAATCAAGAGTCTTGAGCTGCTTTATTCCTTCATGTCCTCATCTCTGGCTCTGCTTCTCTGAATAGGGTCCCCCATTCCACTACTGCTCCTCTCCCTTGATGGTCCTAGGGTCCTCTATTCCTGGACTGCAAAATTAACTACTCCCCCTTTTTTGTTACAAAACTTCTACCTTTACAGTGTGACAGTAACAATTAGTAGTGATTAACAATTACTAGTGAGTCCTAAGAATCTTATCCCCATCTCCTTCCATGAGACTTGTGTAGACAAGATGAAAACTGTTCAGTGGGAATTCTACCTTCCCCCACACACTCTGAAACTAACCTCCCTCTTGAAAACTTGTAAGTCAGTCACTTCGTGCCTTTATAATCCCCTCATTTTAGGTAGCAAATGTCTAAGTTGCCTGTCTTTATCAACCCTGTATACAGAGGGGATAGGATTGACATTTGATTCAACGACTCCTTCCCTCTCATTTTTTTTTTTAAGTTTTTATTGTGAATTATGTGGGTTTACATGGGAGAACATCAGTTTTACATTCATCCTGTCATATTTCATTTCATTTCAATGATTACAATCCCTTCCATGCATCATCAGACAACCAAAGGGCACACAGGCCTGCCCCCCAGCCATCAGTACACAGCCCCTCTCCCTCCCTGAGTCCAGAGTCCCTGGCCACTCCATCTGTCCATGTCATTGTCTCTGCCTCCCATTTCTGATGTCACTGCTTCTCTGGGTAGAGTTCTGCACTCAGATCTACTCACTTGATGGTTCCAAGGACCTCTACTCCTGGACTGCAAAATCAATCACTCCCCGCCTTTTGTTACAAAACATCTACCTTTACATTTCTAACTCTCACAGTCAGTCCTGATAGCAGTTATTCACTATTGTACCACAAGAGTCTTATCCCCATCTCCTTTCATTAGCCCTGCCCCAACAGATTGGAAACCATTCAGTGGAGATTCTACCTTCCACCACCCCGTCTGGAACTAGGCTCCCTCTTGAAAGCTTGTAAGCCAGTCACTTCTTGCTTTTGTAGCACCCCTCCTCCCCCCATTGTGGGTAGCCAATGTCTAAGTTGCCCATTCCTGTCAACCCTGTATACCGAGGGGGTGGGAGTAATCCTCGCTGTAAAGATTTGTACCTTTACACCCTCGTAAACCCTGTACAGGGTCACTATGGGTCGGAACCGACTCGACGGCACTTAACAACAACAACAAACATCCGTGAGTATAGGTAAAGCTCATCAAATTGTAGCGGGTTACTCTTTTTTTCTTCTTTTTTCTTCTTCTTCTAGTCGATTTCTGATCATTCAGCCATTGAAGCCAGGTCAGGTGGTTACTATCTGCAAGTACAGGTGTTCTTGTGCATCTCCCCTCACTTCGTATCAACTGGACGCTTCACTCTCCACTCTAGTCCTCTGTAACCATGTAACTCCTTCTGGGCCCAGGAGTCCCAGGTCTTGCTATACTGCTGGCCAACCAGGTCTTCACCCAGGTTCACAGGAATCTATTTGAATGTGGTTGGACTTAGCTCCCAACTTCATTGCTGTTTTTCCCCCTCTTCCCCTTATTGGTGACCATTGTGGTCACCAGCCAGACCACATGCCTGCTTATGTATTCCCCTTGAGTCTTAGTCTTGGAAAGGGGTTTTCCCTGAGGGGACCTGACCACTTGCCTTGATGGCTCCCGGGTGAACAACTTGCTGTTCTTGTAGTAGTTAAGCAGACTGCCGTTATTGTTTTTTATTTTTCCTGCCAGTCTTTCTTTCATGAAGTATCTTCTGTTCTTCTAGTAGCTCCAGGCTGGTCTACTCATCCTTTCAAGTGGAAATTTCTCACCTCAGACGATTCTGGATGGGGTTCAGGATTCCACCTATGGTCTTATGCAATGCAAAGGCTCCACAGCAAACCTCTTTCACTAGGCAACTTCTAGCCCCCTTTAAGGTATTCCAATCAGTTATAGGCTAAAGAAGAACTTAACAGGCTTTCTATTGTGATGTTCTGGCTATTCTTTTCTCTTCCCCTCAAGTGTCTATTTTACAGTAGTAGACAAGGGAAACCAAGATTCAAAAGACAGCCAAGCATCTTAACATTATTCCCCTCTTTTACCCATTCAAATCATGCCTCAATTCCTGTATCCCGGAGCC
>NW_006408641.1:8439361-8459259 GCF_000296735.1 Chrysochloris asiatica
CCATATTGCTTTCCAGAGTGGTTGGACCATTTTGCAATCCCACCAACAATGTAGGAGGGTCCCAGTCTCTCTGCATCCTCTCCAGCATTTATTGTCCTCTATTTTTTGATCTTTGCTGTTATTGCTGAATATTCATTTTTAAATATATTTTTCATTTTATAGAAGAAAATAAGACATATTGGAATATGATTATAGCCTAGCATAACTGTATTGGAATATGATTATAGCCTAGCATAACTGTCCGCATTCTGTTGTATGAACTATTTACCGTGCAGGCTGAGGCTGAGGTAAGGGCTGGTGATGGAACATATTCACGTATAGGGATAATTGAAACAGAAGTTTCCCCAAACAATACTTATCCTTACTGTTTGAGATTCTCTCGAATATTTTTGATTCTATTTCACTGAAACAAAACAAAACAAAAACAGAGAACCCCTGCTGGTTCTGACTTCATGATTCTCTAACAGGCGACCTTCTACCTGAAAAACACTGATTTCCTAGCTTTTATTCTCAGAAAGAATTCATGCCACTTATTCAGGAGGAATTATCAAACATTGTCCAGAGATACTTTTTTAGCCTTTGTTTATTGCAGAGGTTCACTGTTTCTTTCTTAGAATTAATCCTTATAGATTGGGGGTTCTATGAAATACAGATTCCTGGCTTCTGCTTCTCTTGGACTAGTGGTAAGCCCAGAGACCTGCTGCGTTCACAGCAAGCATCCCAGGCTATTTTGAAGCAAGCTAACTGAGAACCAGACTTTGAAAAGCACTTGTCTAAGTTGATGACACTAGCTAGGGAATGTGTCCTTGGAACAGCCCCTAAAAGTAGACATTTCTCTTTCTGCCCTGTGACTGACAACACTGGGTTCTTACAGCTTTCTTAGCAGTTTTCTTTTTGATATAATCCCTTAGGGAACAGATCCTCCGTGTTAAGGCTGAAGAAGACAAAATTCCACTGCTTGTGGTAGGAAACAAGTCTGACTTAGAAGAGCGGAGGCAAGTGCCCATCGAGGAGGCCAGGAGTAAAGCTGAAGAGTGGGGTGTGCAGTATGTGGAGACCTCGGCTAAGACGCGTGCCAATGTGGACAAGGTATGCAGCCGCTCTCTGTGCAACTATCCCTGACAGCCTGAGGACAGCTGAACATACACACTTCCCTGGTTGGCTTTATGGGAGTTAGGCAAGAACTCTGATTTCTCCCATGTCCCAACCATTATCAGGAGAAACACTGGGAGGTTGACCTTGGATTTTAGAAAATCCAGTCTTTTTGCTTTGTCTTGAGACTTTGCTAGATTATATTTAGTGTTGATATAGTTCTTGGAAATATGGTCAGTTGAGGCCACTGGCCTGTGAAAAGTGTGCTATAAAGATGTGTGGAGCTTTCCTGCCCTCGCTCATCCTTAGCTGGTTGTTCTTTGGCAGCAGGCTGGCTGTCTCGGGCTGCTCTGGAGCAGGCTACCCCCAGAAGTGGACCTGAAGGAGACATGGCTTTCTTGATTTTTCTCTCTTGATTTGCTTGTTAGGTTTACTTTATCGTCCACTGTCATAGCCAAGGTTCTGTGGTTCTATTTGTAATTTAGCCATTAAACTCCAGGAATCTTTCCATTTTCTTTCTCCAGCCCTCTGTTCATTCCATCCCCAGCACACTTTCTCATTCAAATCTCTGAAATGAATAAAAGGGTGACCTTGACTATGTAGAATTTGACAGCAGTTTGCAAATTCATCAACTTGGGGTGGTTATTGTTGCCTTTTTCTTTTTATAAATTAAGGCTCAAGATACAGTCACACAGAATAATGGGCAAATTCAAAAACAAGCTTTTTTCTTCGGCCTGCACCCTCTTAACTTCATAATGCATGCTCTTGTAAAACCTAAATGCATGTCACCAAACAGCAGATATGTGTCCTGTATCTTATTCAGCATCTGCATCTGAATCCCCCACCTGAATTTCTTTCTGTTGGAGAAATAATTCTCTTACATTTCTAATCTTTATAGAGAAAGTTGCTGGTGGAAGATGATGCTGGAAGGACATGGGTATTAAGACGCCCATGTGAGGTGGTGCTTTGGAAGCACTTTTGAAGGGCTCCCCAGCGTCATCAGTCTGTCTGCAGCTGTTTGCAATGGGAAGTTTTCAGTTGTTTCTTGTTTTAACTTCATATTGTTTGTCACCTCAACTCTCATGTTGATGCCAGTTCTAATCTACATCTCTTTCTATCAAACTGTTTCATAGCTGTAGAGGCTACATGGGAAATCTAGACATATTTGTCATTTTAAATAACTCGGGAAGACATTCCTGTGTGGAGGGATCAGTGTGTTCATTTATGAAGGGCTGAGGTTGGGTGCAAAACAGAGGCAGCTGCACAGAGGCCTGTCATCTCTCACTTCTCCATTGGACCTACTTGACCTGCCAAACAAGAACCAGAAAAATTCATGACTGGCTGCAGTGTAGTTACTTTGAAACAATCTACACTAAGATCAGCAGATGAACACCCTTGTCATCATTTGAAATTGGAATTTGAATTGCTGTTAGAACAAGAAGAAAACACGTGTGGCATTTGAAGCTGTTCACCGCTGCTTCTACAGGAGTGCACCTTCCTCAGAGGCCTGAGCCAAGGAGGCCCATGCCAGTGCCTGTCACTGATGGACCGTGTATGTGTTCTGCACACACAGGGAGCGCGTGCTTTTCACCATGAAGAAGTTGTGTCTATGAAATGAAGAGATAGGAGCTTGTGGTTTGGTGGGAATGTCCAGAGATAAGAGCCCATTGTCAGTCTCTGTCCTTCTCTATGAGAAATTCTTAAGCTTCTCTTTGTAGGAGACATATCTTGTCTACTTGCGTGTAATCAGTACTCGGGTGTGATTGCTGGTGGCAGAGGGCAAAATCCAAATGACGGTGAAGATCGTAATCCAGACCTATGTAACCGGTGTTCAAAGGACAAGGCTCATTTCTTGATAAAGCTGCTTTCTGCCAACATAGAATTAGGGTAAGGGTACACGTGGCAGGAACCTTTAGTTCATTTTTCAGATGCCCTTTTCCCACCAGTGCCTCAGGTCAACTGTTACGGAACAGTTATGCTGGGAACCTATCATGCAGAGGACTGTTTCCTACTTTATTGAAAAGAGGAAGTATGGTACTGTGTGTATAATAAAGGCTCTAGTAGCAGGTACAAATATCATTCATTCTTATTCTGGTGGTTTGAAATGCTAGAAAGTCTACTCACTGTTGTCATTCTCAATATTTGTAAATCTCGCAAACGGTAGATCTGTTCTATGCTAAAATATTTTTGCCCCTCACTGTAGCGTAATGTTACGAATTGGGCTGCTAATCTCACGGTCAGCAGTTCGAAACTACCAGCTCTTCCGCAGGAGAAAGATGAGACTTTCTGCTCCCATAAAGATTTACAGCCTCGGAAACCCTGTACAGGGTCGCTATGAGTTGGAACCAATTCCATGGCACATAACAACAACAACAACAACATACTTATGGAAAAGAAAGATGTGATCCTTTTGAAATAAGTTTTGAATGATATGAACATCCAGTTGTGTGATACAAATATAAGTTGAATGTTTACTTTGTATAGTTAGAATATGTTTTTCAGATTGTTCTTACTTGGTTTCGATCTTTTGCGTTTGATGGCACATGGTTTATAAAAATGTTTGGCTTTATTTTAAAATAACTACTGTATTTCCTGCTTATCTGAATGATTTCATTAAGCCATTAAGTGGGTCTTCCCTCCCTGTTCTTTTTATCTCGTCCTCCCCACCTCCAGGTGTTCTTTGACCTAATGAGAGAAATCAGAGCAAAGAAGATGTCAGAGAACAAAGACAAGAATGGCAAGAAAAGCAGCAAGAACAAGAAAAGTTTTAAAGAAAGATGCTGCTTACTGTGAAAATCAAGATGGTAGATGAAATATGTCAGTTGCCACTAAGGACATAGACTGGGTTTGTAAGAGAAGACGGCATTTGACAGCCTTGGTTGTGCTCCCCACTCTCCCCAACCTCATTCACATGTACTTTCAATGGAGGAAAACTTTGCCAGTCCATGCCTAGCAGCCAAGTCCAAGCGATGGACTAGTTGCTTTGTCAGGGGTTTTGAAGTTTTCTTTTAGTTCATCCGATGCTACGGGCCAGAAATAGTCTTAAAAAAAAAAGTGCTGTCCTAGCATTGTGTGTTTATACCAGAACCATCTTTCATTTCATTTGAGTCTGTCTGTCTTTATTAGATGTGGGAAAAGGGAGGGAGTAGGGCTCCTCACTTTTCAGTTTAATAGAAATCAGAAAAATCCATTAAGCTCCAATGACATTGAAAAATTCGAAGATTTAAAATTAAAATGTGTGTTTCTTGGCAATACCCTGTGGATCTGAATCATAAAATTTTTTTCAAAAAACAAATTTGAATTGCTCAGATAAGTCAACCAAGCTCATAAACGTTTCTCTCATAAAAAATAAAAATGTAAGCAGTTTTCTCTATTGGAAAAGGGGAGCAATGTTGAATGTTTGTTTCCTGTAGCATTCTGAGTTTTGGTAGGAACTTTTTTTTTAGTAGATTAAGTGAAGAGTCAAGAGTAATATACTTTATAAGTGACATAGTTTTCTAATCCAGATTTTTTTTCTTTTTTAAGTTTGGCTCAGTCCTCCACTAATTGCCAGATACCTTCTGCTGGGCCTCCTTCTCCACTCGTAGTTTTCACAGCCTGTCCTCGGAGCAACTCCTCTCTGCTTGCAGGAATCCACCATCTAGCTTCTGTTTCTGTAAGTGTCACACAGACTCTTCTGAAGACTGTGATACTACAGTAAAGTTGTGCCCTCAAACCATGGTGCCCGAGCCTGTGGCCAGGCTACCATTGTGTGCTACCTCTCTTAGGATTGCTTAGTCATCCCACATTTAAAATGAGAAGAAATGGGAAGAGATAAGATAGGCCTTGTTCCTTTAGCTCTGAAGATAGGCTGCTGTTTTTAATAGAGTTTTCTTCTGCAACAGCCATATAAGTAGATAGAAAAAGAATCTTTATTGATAAACTATTGCTAATCCTTCTCATATCAGTAGTCTAAGTTCAGCAATCAGAATCCTTGTCACCAATAGGGGAGTACTGTGATAAAAGCCAAGTACTCAAGACATTTCCCCTCATTTTTTTAGAAAAGACATTTCATGTGTGGGTGCCAAAAAGGGAATTAGGGGTGGGGAGAAAGGGAACATTTCAGATGTACCATTATTGCTGAGATTGTAGAAATTATGGCTGACAGGAAAACAATCGTGTATCACCTCCCAAAGAATCATGGACTTTTTTGAATAAAAAATGCAGACAAATATACTTTTTTCTGCCTTTTTATGTTATCTTCTGCTCCTACATGTGAATAAGTATTAAAGGACTTGGCATTTATTGTTTGTATAAATGCATGTTCAATAACAGACAAGTCTCATTTCTATTAATCCTTTAGATTGGGCTATAGAAACAGAAGTTATAAGCATAAATAGTAATTTTAGCTTCATCTTTCATTTGGAACTGCTGATTGTTCTTTTTATTTAAAAACTTAAAAGGTAAAGGTAGTTAAACTCTTAAATTTTCTGAAAAAGGCTCTATTTTTCTCCTTCCTAGTTTGCGTACTGCTAGATATCAGTTCTGGTCCAGAGGAGATGGATATAATACACAGGTAGATATATAGATAGAGAATATGTCAAGTTATTTAATGATGGTATAAATTGTTTCATACTACAAATATGTATTTTTGGTATGCTATTAGCATACTTCTAATATTGTGTTTAACTGGATACTAATCAGAAATGAATCTTTATATCAAAGTAATTTATACGTGAGAATCTTTTGCATAGAAAATAAGGAAGCAATGCTATTTGTAAATTTGAAGCATAATTACTTGCTAAGTGATTAGCTCTTGTATCCATGTTATTGTTGTTATTAAGTGCCATTGAGTTGATTCCAACCCATAGCAACCCTGCAAAAGGTTTCCTAGGAGAGACTGGTGGGTTTGAAACGCTGACCTTGCAGTTCAAACGGACTTAGCGGTCTAGTGCATTATCCTTCAGTGCCACACCAGGACTCCATTTCTAAAGTACTAATTCTAGAAATACATGAGTGTCTATTCAGTACTAGGCTCTATTCTAAGTGATGAACAAGGCTTTAGTGAGGAAAGAGACACATTCATGAAAATTGGTCAGGAAGTTGGAGTACTTTGGTGAAAATAAAACTGAATACAATGATCGGCGATGTCTCTGGAGGGTAAGCTGCTGTAGAGTGGGTGGTCCACAGGCTTCTGCAGGAGAAAGACATGCAGGCTGAGGCAGCATGGTGAGCATGATGGTTGGGGCCAGAGAGTGGGCTAGGGACTGTCCAGAGAGCAGTTATTCCCAATACCATGAGGTGTGTGGGAAAAATGATAAATAAAACCTAGCAGACGGCTGGAGTATAATAAGGGAAGGGCGGAATATTATAAAAAGATGCCCCACTCATTGGTTTCATAAAGTAACAAAAGGGGAAAATGCATAGATATATACATAATTCACCAATTCTAAGATACCATTGGGGATCCTGGTGTCGCACTGTGGGATCAGCACTGGACTTAAAATCACAAGATTGGTGGTTCAAACCCACCAGTTGCTCCTTGGAAACCCTATACAGGGTTGCTATGAGTCAGAATTGACTCCATGATACAAACAACAACAGCAACAAAATATCATTGATTGTGAGACATCTCCGTAATTTATGCACCACAAAGAAAAACCTTGTCAGTTAAATAAAAACATTAAAAACAGTGGAGGAAAATGTATGTTCTAGAATAGGTGAGTTATGGTATATGAGTTCCGCATTAAATGACAATAACTGAAATAGAAAATTCACCTTTAGAAAGTACATTATAGTTAAACACAATATAAGCTTAACCATGGATAAGTGTTAGCAGTAAAGTAAAGTATGCTGTTGTTAATGCCCTTGAGTCAGGTGTGACTAAGAGCGACCCTGTGTAGGGTTTCCCAGGGAGCAGCTGGTGGATTTGAACTGCCGACTTTGTGGTTTGCAGTCCAGTACTGACCCTACAATGCCACACCAGAGTAGTATGTTGTTGTTGTTGTTGAATACCGTGGAGTTGGTTCCGACTCATAGTGACCCTGCACAGGGTTTCTGACTCTATAAATCTTTACGGGAGCAGAACCCCTCATCTTTCTGCCACAGAACTGCTGGTAGTTTCGAACTGCTGACGTTGCAGTTCACAGCCCGGTTCGTAACCACTATGCTACCAGAGCTTTAGTAAACTTGATTTTGATATTTTTATTTTGTTTTTTGAAATGTTTTATGGTAAAAAAAAATATATAAGACAGCATTAGTCAATTCGACATTTATTTTTTTAAGGTTTTTATTGTGGATTGAGTGAAAGTTTACAGGGCACATCATCCATCAGTTTCACATTCAACCATTCATATGACTTGTTTAATTACATTGATTACAATCCCCTCCATACATCGTCAGTCAACAGTGTTTCTCTCTATCCTCTTTGGCTTTTTTCCTTTTTTGGTGGGGGAAAACCTTGCCTTTTTGGAATTTACAGTCTCGGCTTTTAGGGAAGGTTTTTACATTTATCTGTGGATATCCAGGGCTCATGTATGCGATTACTAACAAGCATAACTGAATAATCAGATGAGGGACAGTTTGCTATGTCTGCTAGGTGGCTAAAGTCTGATCCTCAGAGCCTATGGTTTGGATGGTCTGCAACACTTGGGCCCACAGGGCCCTGAACTCCTGGCCGGGTCTGCACGGTCTACATCCGTTTCCCCCTTATTTATTATTTGTTTAGGGGACACTGCCTGTCTTAGGTGGTCAGTGCATCAATTCGACATTTTCACATGGATAATTAATTCATTGGCACCAATTATATTAATTACTTTATACAACCATCACCGCTGTCCATTGCCAAATTTTGTATCACTATGGACTCCTGGTGTGGTGCTGTATGATAAGCACTGGACTGCAAACCACAAGGTCGGCAGTTCAAACCCACCAGCTGCTCTTAGGAAACCCTGCACAGGGTCACTATGAGTTGGAACTGACTCGACGGCACTTAACAACAATAAACAGATATTCAATACCTTAATAATGACTTCCTCTTCCCCTCTTTCCATGAGTTATTTTAAAATTTCCTTAAAATTACTTAATTAACATTATAACTGCATTGCTTAGAATTATAATCATCAAGAAGTACATATAAGGAAAGTGCTTTAGTTTTGCTCTTCCCTACTCCAGTCCTGTTCCCCCAAAGTCACATTAAATTATTTCTATTTTCAGATCAGTAGGAATTCTGTATCTCTAAATAATACTCTTATGTTACTATTTCTTGATTTGTCTACCTCAGGCATCACCAGTGATGAATTTGCTGCAGTGGTACAAAAATTTGCTGCATTTTGTATCATTCATTCCCACTGATTTAATTTCCCTTTTGGTAGCTGTGTTAGGCCAGGTTTTTTAGAGAAACAAAACCAGTGAAATATATATATATATGTATATGCATGAGAAGTTTATTATTTTACAATTGTAGAGTCTCAGGTCCCAGAAGAAGGGAGGGAGAGAGAGTCCCTTCCATGAGTCCATTATATTGGGAGCCAGCCACACCCCAAAGGAAACATCCCTTCAATTGATTGGCTACTCAGAGCCACTCATCATAGGGTTAACTATACCTGTGTTAGGTTTCATCACCATGGGAATAAGCACATCCCAACTGCTAAACCTCTGGAAATCCTGGCCTAGTCAAATTGACACAAAACTCTATTACAGCCCACCCTTGTCAACTTGATACCTATTAACTATATTCATAATAGCGAAATAAAGAAAATTGTAGTCATATTTGCACCTAACATGATACAACTAAAATGAGTACAACTGAAAATGTACTGACCCAATTTACGCCATATGTCACAAATGAGCAAAGCAAAAATATTTGATGAAACTATGCAAAACAAAAAATACACATTTTCATTCCTAAGTCCCAAAGGCACATTCTGTAAAACAGCCTCTTACCTGTAGGTCCACAGCCTTACTCAGTCCATGGGCCTAGACCCCTCCATACCACCACTTCTGCCACTACCTCTGCTAACACTGCTTTTCTAGGTAGGGATCCTACACTTCGCTCATGTGCTGATTTATTGATGGTCCTGGGATAGTCTGTTCCTGAAATTGGAGATAACTATTTCCTCCCTTTAGTTATACATTTTCTACAATTACAATTTTGACAGTCACAATTAATCCTACTAACAACTACAGGTGAAATCATAAAATCCTATCAGCATCATCCCCAACACCCTTTCACCAGACCCATCTGGAAAAGTGGAAAATTAGTCAGGGGAATTTTCCTTTGTCCCTTCATTCTAAAACTGAGCATACCTATGAGAGTTTGTAAGCCAGCCACTTCATGTGTATTATAGCCCCCCTCCCCATTTTTAATAGCTAATTTCTAAAGTGACCATCTCTGGTAGCATAGTGGTTATGAGTCAGGCTGCTAACCATAAGGTCAGCAGTTCGAAACTACTAGCTGTTCCACAGGAGGAGAAAGATGAGAGTTTCTGCTCCCATAAAGTTTTATAGCCTCGGAAACCCTATACAGAGTCCCTGTGAGTTGGCACCGACTCCCTAGCACATAACCACCACCCCATCACCATCAACCCAGTTTGTAAGTATCTTCCTTAAAATGAAGAATCTTCCATTCCAATTGGATTTTTTTTTTTTTAGTTTTCATTGTGAATTGAGTGATAGTTTACATGAGAGAACATCAGATTTACACTCATCGTTTTCCTGCAATGATTACAATCCCCTCCATGCATCATCATTCACCAAGAAGTATTTGCTTCTATTCCCTCTGTTTTTTGTTTTTGTTTTTTTGGGAGGATATGTACAAAACCACTCAGGAATATATTATAATTTAATCAACCAAAGGGCACATTCCGCAAGGCTGCCTCCTGCCTGCAAGCACTTGGTCCCTCTCTTTCCATGAGTCTAGAGTCCTCATCTGCTATCTCTCTGCATGTCCTCATCTCTGCTTCCATCTCTGGTGTGACTGCTTCTCTGGATAGGGTCCCATATTCTACTAATGTTCTTCTCCCTTGATGGTCCTAGGGTCCTCTATTCCTGGACTGTAAGATTAACTACTCCCCCCTTTTGTTACAGCACCTTTACAGTTGTGACAGTTGCAATTAGTCATGATAACACTTAACTATTGAATCATAAGAATCTTATCCCTATCTCTTTTCACAAGACCCATCTAGACAAGATGAGGACTATTCAGTGGGGACTGTACATTGTCCTGCACACTTTTTTTTTTATTATTATTATTTAAGTTTTTATTATGAATTGAGTGAAAGTTTACAGGACAGATCATCAGTTTTATCTTCAACAAATCATATACTGTGTTTCATTACAATGATTATAATCTCCATCTATCATCAGTTAACAGAATTTCTCTCTATTCATTTTAGCTCTTTTTCTTTTTAAAAAACACTCAGGCATATGTAATAATTTAAACCACCAAAGAGCACATTCTGCAAGGCTGCCTCCTGGCTGCCAGCTCTCAGTCCCTCTCTTTCCATGAATCTAGAGTCCTCAGCTGTTTCCTCTTTCCATGTCCCTATCTCTGCCTCCATCTCTGGTGTTGCTGCTTCTCTGGAGAAGGTCCCACATTCTGCTTGTGCTCTTCTTGCTTGATGGTCCTAGGGTCTTCTGTTTCTGGACTGTAAAATTAACTAATCCTGTATTTTTGTTACAAAACTTTTTTGTGACAGTCACAATTAGTCATGATAACAATTACTCACTATTGAATATAAGAATCTTATCCCCATCACTTTTCACCAGACCCATCTAGACAAGATGAAAACTATTTGATGGGGACTCTGTCTTCCCCCACACACTCTTAAACTCTTGAAAACTTGTGAGCCAGTCACTTCATGCCTTACTGTCCCCTCATTTTAGGTAGCCAGTATATAAGTTGCCTGTCCCTGTCAACCCTATATACAGCGGGGATAGGATTGATACTTGATGTGAAGACACCTTTCCTCTCAGTTGGTATTTTGAGCTACTACATCCATAAGTGTAGGTCAAGTTCATCAAATTGTAGCAATTTACACTTGTTTCCTTTATAAATCCAATTGGAATTTTGAGCAACTGCATTCATAAACAAAAGTCCAGTCCAACAAATTGTAGCAATTGGTACGTGCTCAGAGTATCAAACATCTTTATCTTTATCCTGTTAGTTCTGGTCAGCTCAACCCTAGCCACCCAAGCTTGGTCAAATGGATACCAGCTGCAAGTTTGGGAATTCACACACAACTCCCTGCACTTCATATCAGCTGCCCCTTTACTCTCAGGGCAGTGCCCATGAACTCAGTAGTTTACACAACTCTAAACTTAAGACAACATTCCCTATTATTTCAAGATCAGTGGGTTCCAGTAGAACATATTCAAGGTCGGCTCATGTCTTCATTGTTGCATCCCCAAATTCCACTCACACATAGACTCAGGTGGTCACCATTGAGACTATGGTACACCGGTTCCCCTTTGACTTTCAGCCCGTGAAGGTTGTTTTCTCTGATGGGCCAACTTTGCCTTGCCTTGATGCCTCTGTAACTTAAAACTCCACTGTCCACTTTTATTCTCTGCTTGAATCTCCAGTTCTCCCAGCAGTTCAGCTTTGGTCTGTATGTCTTTTCAAATGCAAATGTACCAACTCTGAAGGCTGTGGCTTGGGCTCAGGATTCTACCTAAGGCACCATACTCTGTTGCTGTTAAGTGCAGTGGAGTCGGTTCCGACCCATAGTGACCCTGTACAGGGTTTCTGAGGCTGTAAATCTTTACGGGAGTAGAAAGCCTCATCTTTCTCCCGTGGAGCGGCTGGTAGTTTTGAACTGCTGACCTTAAGATTCACAGCCCAATCCGTAACCACTACATTACCAGAGCTCCTAAGGCCCCATACTCTACAAAGGTTTAAACCAAGATGCCTATTTTATCTTGGGAAATTCTAACTCCCCTTTTAGCAAATCAAATCAAGTATAGGCTGTGGGTGGATTTACTAGCGCTTTGTAATCATCACACTCAATATTCATTTTGATGACACATGTATATCTATTTTACAATAATAAACAAGAGAAACCAATATCCATAATGCAATCAAATCTTTGAAAACAATCAAGTTCAATTTTCTTTTTCCTTGGACTAACCCTTTGCATTCATAGTGGTTACGAATTGGGCTACTAATCTCATGGTCAGCAGGTTGAAACTACCAGCAGTTCCGCGGGAGAAAGATGAGGCTTTCTGCTCCCATAAAGATTTACAGCCTTGGAAACCCTGTACAGGGTCGCTATGAGTCAGAACAGACTCCATGGCACATAACAACAACAACAACCCCGTTTATATGAATATGGCCTTGGGTCTCCTGCAGGGTGGATTCCAGTGTGTCCAGGCCCCTGATCAGGTATCATTTGTAACCAGCATGACACTAGCTCCAGGCAATTGCAGAAGCTGCCCCTCTCCCCTCTGCTGAAATGCTTTGTCTCATGCCTCTTCATTTTTCCTCTTACAAAGCCTCAGAATCTTATAGGGTTGAAGGCACTGCAATGAATCCTGCGTATAGCACCAACGGCTTAGACCTAGTGGGGACCTTGTCTGACTTCCTAAAGAGGACCAAACTCAAAAAGCCCAAGGCTGATTCCTGTGAAGTGGAGGTCAGGCATGCCTCCACCCTGTATCCAGTACCTTTAAAATTACTCAACTTGAGAACCAATTTTGAAAACTCAACCTTATGATATTGTTTCTCTAGAACCCTGCTTTGAGTACCACGTGTCTTACGGCTAGGATTTCTAGAGTTGCCTCTCTCTAGAGAGAGGATACATATATATACATTTATTATCTTACGATCATAGAGCCCCAGGTCCCCAGCAGAAGAGAGAGAGTCCCTTTCCCATGTGTCTATTATATTAGGAGCACGCCACACCTCCAAGGAAACTTCCTTTCAATTGATTGGCTGCTCATAGTCACTCATCATAGAGCTAACTCTGCCTGTATTAGGTTTCATTACCATGGGTATAAGCACATCCCAACTGCTAAACCTCTGGAAATCCTGGCCTAGTCAACTTAACACAAAACCCTACCTATTACAACTTTTAAAACTATCAACATCTGTTTATTATTATGTTGACTATTATTACTCTTGGCAGTATCTCGTGATTCCTCATGTTGAAGCTGAATATATTTACATTCTCATCCTTTCATTCATTTCTATATCCCCTTCTACCTCCCAGCTTTTGCCTGCTCTTTCTACTCTGTTACAGCTTTAATTTACCAAGATGTAGAACGTATATATGACGGTGAGTCAAAAATTATCTGCACTCTGGCTGTAGAATTCATTTTAATCAATTTTAGAAAAGGCAAATACATAATTTTTCAACATAATCTCCTCACTTTTAGATACACTATATCCATTTATCAACAGTCTTTCATAGTTCCTGATTTAAAAAATGTATTAGACTGAGCTGTGAGCCACAAATACACTGTTGTCTTCACTTCTTCATCAGAGGTGAAGCTTGTCCTCGAAGGGCTACTTTCAGGGGACCAAACAGGTGAACGTCCAATGGAGCAATATCAGAACTATAGGGAGGATGCTTTACCACCTCAGAAAGAACTTTCTTCAGAGTGTCAACAATGTAGACAGAAGTATGGGTATGTGCATCATCCTGCAAGATCACAACACCCTTGGACAGCAGTCCTCTGCATTTAGTCCCAAGTTTAGGCTTCAGCTCTTCAGTGAGCACCTCATTATAATGAGAAATGTTGATTGCTGAACCTCTTTCCTGATAGTGTTCAATACTGGCCCTTGAGAATCCCAGAAAACTGTAAGCATCAATTTTCCAGATGATGGTTGACTTTCGAAATTTTTTTCTTGACCGACTATTGAGGATGTTTCCATTCCATACTCTGCCATTTACTCTCAGGCTTGTAGTGATAATCCATGTCTTGTCACCAATAATGATTTTTTTAAAAGAAACTTTTGCTTCCTTAGAGTATTGATCCAAATTTTGTTTTCTGATATCCAAATGCTTCTATTTATGTTTTGGTACCCACATCGCACAAGCTTTTAGAAAACCAAGTCTGTCATGAATTATTTCATGGGCAGAGCCCATGATTTGTAAATGATTTGCCATATAATCCACAGTCACTTGTCTATTTGACAGAATCATTTCACGTACACACTCAATGTTGTCATGAGCTGTGGACGTTGATGGGTGTTTTACTATAACCAGAGTGCAGGTAATTTTGACTCACCCTCATGTATCCCATTCTGTAACTATAATTAAGGCCTTTGCTTTATCTATAGATTGATTCTGAAAGTTGAAAAGAGTCAGTACTAATTTGATGATTAATGACATAGAAATATGACTCATTTACTAAACTAAGTATACTGACTCATTTCTTTTCGCTGTTCAATTTCAGTGCCACCTCACAACAGGTTGGTGTTGTTGGCTCCCAGAGCCCACTGTCCCTCATTTAGACTAGCATCATGACTAGCTTCCCACCAATTTACCTTAAAGTGAGTTCTTTCATTACCTGTTAAAATCACACAAGTTATCTGGCTTCATCTTTGGGTTGTGACTTTCCTATGCACTTCCTCACTTCTCCCCCACCCTCTTTTTTTCCTGTAGTTTGATTACTTTTTGTTGTTAAAAGAATAATGATGTGCTCTCTTCTCTCTGGCTCCTATTTCTTTGTCTTTCTTTTGCTTGGAATGTGATGTCATTCTTCTTCTTGAAGACTCTGCTCATTGATTGCTTTAACTGATTTGGACTCATTACCTTCTACGTCTTCTGCACACCTGCTGTAATAAGATTTTTTTTTTTTAATTGGATACCTGAGTTAGCCTCCACAGTTTCCTGAATCCTACATCTTCTCTGGAGTTCTGGTGTGGTGCTGTTGGATAAAGCACTGGCCCACAAGGTCTGTTTGAATTGTAAGGTCGGTGGTTCAACTCACCAACTGCTCCTCGGAAATCCTAATCAAAGTTGCTATAAGTGTCACAACTTGACACTTAACCACAACAACAAACGTCTTCTCTTGGGTTTTCCTCTAATTTTGCTGGAGTACACATTCAGGAAGGGTATATTGAAGGTAAACTTGCAGAATCTCTTAGCATGTATGAAAGTGTTACTACTTTTGTGGTGTATATGATTGCTAATTTGACTTGAAATTGAATGCTGGGTTCAAAATAATTTATCCTCCAAATTTGGAGGGCTTTGTTTCACTGTCTTCAAGCATCCACTCTAGAAGATATAACTGGTACTCTTCTGATTCTCATTTCTTTGAAAAGGTAGGTGATCTGTTCCCACGTACCTTCCCACCCACGCCCTGCCACAGGTATTAGGATATTCTCTTTTTCTGAAGTATACTGGAATAACATGATGGAACTTCATGTGGGTCTTTCATGATTCATCCTACCTGGCATTCAGTAGACTCTCGCAATGAAGACTTGTATCTCTTCAGTCCTAGAAAATCGATTTCTTTTTTTTCTTTTTTTTTCATTAGTTCTCTTCTGTTGTCTGCACTTTCTCTTCAGAACTCTTGTTATTAGTTTCTAGGCCTCCTTGATTTATAATATTTGCCTCATAATTTTCTGTATTTTCCATTTTTATTTTCATACACATTCCTCTTTTCTCCTTTTTCCATTGCTTCTTATTTGCCAAGCACGTCTGTCAGTTCTGAAGATTTAGCAGCGAATAAAACAGATGAAACAACTTGCTCTCTTGCAACTTATGATAGTGGAATTCACTTCATTTTCGAAGTATTAGTTTGTGTGAGTGCGTGTGAATAATGTTTTCTTTGTCTCTGATCATTCTTTTCCATATCAACTACCCTTGCTCTTATGAATTTATCTTCTTGACTTTCTGAGGATATTAAAAACAAAAAGCAGTTGCCATCAATTTAATTCTGACACAAGGCAACTCCATGTGTGCCAGAGGAAAACTGTATTCAGAAGCATTTACAATGACAAAGTTTTTGGAAGTAGATCACTAGGCTTCTAGGATATTTTAAAAGTTCTGTTCCTGAAATTACCTTTGTTTTATTTTAATTCAATTTTTTCTCATAGCCTATTATCTTTTTTTTTTAAGTTGTAGATTTTTCTCAAACCTCTAGTGATTACTGGTTGGCCTGTCATAATTAGGAAGGAATACAAAGATTGGCCAGGAGCTCCATGTATAGAAGTTGTTGTTGTTGTTAAGTGCCATCGAGTCGATTCTGACCCATAGTGACCCTGTATAGGGTTTTCAAGGAGCAGCTGGTGAGCTTGAACCACCAACCTTGCAGTTCAAACAACTTTGCAGTCTGATGCATTAGCCCACCGTACCACACCAGGACTCCATGTATAGGAGTGGGGCTTGACAAATGGCAGAGTGAATTGATGGGCAGTCAGTCAGAGTACGGAGGACCCTAATGTGGGGCCAGCTCCCGGCTGCTTGTCTTGGTTCTCTCCAGACACTTCATTTGTTTACAGAGAAGATCCCAGAGGCCTGTGTGGCTAGATTGTTGTCTAGACAGACCACTAATTAGTCTCACTGTTGTTAGCTCTGCTTCAGGCTTCCTGCAGGGCAAACCAGTCTTTTGCCACAGCCCTTTTTTTCTCATCTACTAACTCCCTTCTGAAGTTCAGCTTTCATAAATTGGTTAAACTTAGGCATCAACTAGTGACCGGCTCCATTTTCTTGGCCCTTTGTGGTTTTCTTTACTATTGCTTGAATGGACACTTCAAGAGGCAAAACAGATTAATGTTTGACCTCAATATTCCATTTTGACCTAGTATCTGTGTTTCATTTTCATATATATATATAGTGTTTCCTTTTTTTAAAAAAAAATTTAAACAGATCAGTCTTGACTAAAGGTTACAGTAAACCATTGAGTCAACTTTGTGAAAGGGCCAACTTGAGGGGACTTGAAAGGACTGAAGCCATCTCTATTCCGTAGGAGCATCGGAGCTTATTGTGTGGTGTCAGACCTGTATCTGCTCAGTGCACAGGCTTCTTACTGGCAGATACACTCAGTTGTCTTCTGTTATCTACCTTAAAATGAAAGACTCATGCATTTTTCTTAAATTTGTTGGCTCAGCTGCAGTGGTTACGGGAGTGGGGTGGGGTAGGATTTATTCATGGACTATAGGCTCACGAGCTACCCCGCCACTTGCCTGTCAGTTTGTTGTACTGTGGTGGTATATGATTTTCTGTGACTCTGGAAGCTATGCCACTGGTATTTTAAATACCGGCAGGGTCACTCATGGTGGACAGGTTTCAGATGAGTTTCCAGACAAAGACAGACTAGGAAGAAGGAGTGGCGAACTACTTCTGAATATTTAGTCACTGAAAACCTTAAGAATGGCAGAGAAACACTGTCAGATACAGTGCCAGAAAATGTTGTTGTTGTAAAGGAGCTCTGGTAGCGTAGTGGTTGTAAATCGGGCTGTGAACCTTAAGGTCAGCGGTTCGAAACTACCAGCCGCTCTTCAGGAGAAAGATGAGGCTTTCTACTCCCGTAAAGATTTACACCCTCGGAAACCCTGTACAGGGTCGCTATGGGTCGGAAGCCAGAAAATGAGCCCCTCAAAATATGACTGGGGAAGAGCTGCCTCCTCAAAGTAGAGTTGACCATGATGACGCAAAAGGAGTAAAGCCCGTGGAGAAAAGCCCATGGGACCTTCATTGGCTGATGGGGCACAACTCAAAATGTAGAGAAACAGCTATAAACATCCATTAATAATCGGAACATGGAATGAACCAAGTATGAATCAAGGAAAATTAGAGATTGTTAAAAATGAAATGGAATGCATAAACATTGATATCTTAGGCATTAGTGAGCTGAAATGGACTGGTATCGGCCATTTTGAATCTGACAACCACATGGTTTACTATGCCGGGAATGACAAATTGAAGAGGAATTTGTTGTCAAAAAGAACATATCCAGATCAGTCATGAGATACAACTCTGTCTGTGATAGGATAATATCCATGCACCTACAGGGAAGACCAGTTAATACCACTATTATTCAAATTTATGCACCAAACACTAAAGCCAGTGAGGATGAAATAGAAGAATTCTACCAACTTCTTCAATCTGAAATTGATCAAACATGCAATCAAGATGTATTGATCATTACTGGTGATTGGAATGCAAAGGTTGGGAGCAAAGAGGAAGGATCAGTAGCTGGAAAATATGGCCTTGGTAATAAAAATGATGCTGGAGATTGCATGATAGAATTCTGCAAAATCAGTGATTTGTTCATTTCAAATACCTTCTTTAGACAGCATAAGAGACAGCCATACACATGGACCTCACCAGATGGAATACATAGAAATCAAACTGACTACATCTGTGGAAAGAGATGATGGAAAAGCTCTATATTATCAGTCAAAACAAGGCCAGGGGCAGACTGTGGAACAGACCATCAGTTGCTCATATGCAAATTCAAACTAAAGATGAAGAAAATGAAAACAAGTCCACAAGAGCCAAAATATGGCCTTGAATCTATCCCACCTGAATTTAGAGATCATGTGAAGAACAGATTTGATACATTAAACACTAAAGACCGAAGACCAGAAGAGTTGTGGGAAGACATCAAGAACATCATACATGAAGAAAGCAGAAAGTCATTAAGAAGACAAGAAAGAAGGAAAAGGACAAAATGGATGTCAGAAGAGACGCTGAAACTTGCTCTCCATTGTATAGATGCTAAAGCAAATGGAGGAAATGAGGAAGTGCAACAGCTGAACAGAAAATTTCAAAGATCAGCTCGAGAAGATAAAGCCACATATTACAACAAAATGTGCAAAGATAAGGAGTCAGAAAACCAAAAAGGAAGAACATGGTCAGCATTTCTCAAGCTGAGGGGACTGAAGAAAAAATTCAAGCTTGACTTTAATTATTGAAGGATTCTCTGGGCAAATTAATGAATGATGCAGAAAGCATCAAAAGAAATGGACGGAATACACAGAGCCACTGTACCAAAAGGAAATGGTTGATATTCTACCGTTTGAAGAGGTAGCATATGATCAAGAGCCAATGTTACTGAAGGACAATGTCCAGGGTGCCTTGAAGGAATTGGCAAAGAGCAAGGTACCAGGAATTGATGGAATAAAAATTGAAATCTTTCAAGAAAGTGAGATGGCACAGGAGGCACTCACTCATCTGTGCCAAGAAATTTGGCCAGCTGATTGGAAGAGATCTGTATTTGTGCCCATTCCAAAGAGAGGTGACCCAATGGAATGCGGAAATCATTGAACAATATTTTTGATATCCCACACGAGTAAAGTTTTACCAAAGGTAATACAGAAACAACTGCAAGCATACATTCACAGAGAACTTCCAGAGGTTCAAGCCAGATTCAGAAGAGGCCGTGGAACAAGAGATATCATTGCTGATGCCCAATGGATCTTGGCTGAAAGCAGATTATATCAGAAAGCTGTTTACCTGTCTTTTATTGACTGTGCAAAGGCTTTTGGTTGTGTGGCTCATGACAAGCTATGGGCAATATTGTAGAGAATGAGTATGACAGAACACTTAATTGTGCTCATGTGGAATCTGTACATGGACGAAGAGGCAGTTGTTCAAACAGAACATGGAAACACTGAATGGTTTAAAATTAAGAAAGGGCTGTATTCTTTCAATCTATGTATTCAACCTGTATGCCGAGCAAATAATCTGAGAAGCTGGGTTATATGAAGAAAAACATGGCACCAGGATAGGAGGAAGACTCATTAACAACCTGTGCTATGCAGATGATACAGCCTTGCTTGCTGAAAGTGAAGAAGACTTAAAATATTTACTGATGAAGATCAAAGAGCACAGCCTTCGGTATGGATTGCATCTCAATGTAAAGAAAACAAA
>NW_006408641.1:8460204-8526413 GCF_000296735.1 Chrysochloris asiatica
ACTGTTCCCTCCGGACAATATGTCCAAAGTATGAGAGATGAAGCTTAGCCATCTTGGCCTCCAAGGAGAACTCTGGCTGCACTTCTTCCAAAACAGATATATTGGTTCTTTTGGCATATAGATATATAGATTTATGTAGCACTGGTAATAATAAAGTCGGTAGTTAAAAACCCACCAGTTGCTCTAGGAAACCCTGTACAGGCTCACTATGAATAGGAACTGAGTCGACAACAACGATGTATGTGTGTATGCAAACTTGTATAACAAAACAAAGAAGAAATACTCAATGGCAGTTCTTGTTTTTATGACGTCACATAGCTGGTTTTTAGAACTACCGTCTTCTACTATCCATTCCATACTCCCTTTGCCCTCAGAAAATACCTCAGGTGTTTTGGAATTTTTGCCTGGTGGGGTGACCCATACCTTTATTACTGAAGGCTTTGGACCATTAGTAATGTTGTAATCGGGTTACTGTAGTTTTCCATTGACTTCAATCACAGGACACGGTACTGACAACCTAAGGGGAAATCTCCTGGATTCCAGGCATACTCTTGTTTACTTCGGCAGATCACTATGGATCTGATTTCCCCTTGGTAATGAGGACCATCACACCACCATACAGTAACTCCCTGCATCCCTGACAGCATGGCTACTTTGCTCAGGAGCCTATTGGGCCATGACATGAGTGGCTGTGGAAGGAGGCTGGCTATCCACTCAGTTGCTGCAAGCCTTCTCTGCCAAGGTTACCCTTTGGTGACACAGACACCTTCACTAATGGGGCCCACTCAGAGAGCTCTGTCTACATGTCTCTTCCCCACACCTCCTTGTCAACAATTTTCCAATCATGGTTCTTCCAAGTCTTTGACCATCTGTTATCCATCTGGCCATCTCTCCTTCCAAGTAAAACAAACTACTCGATGTTCTGCCCATTGTGAGGATTTCCCTTGTGTGGTGCCGTACGATCAGCACTGGACTGCTAACTACAAGGTTGGTGGTTCAAACATACCAGTCACTCCCTGGAAACCCTATACAGGGGTACTATGAGTTAGAATGGACTGAACGGCAGTTAACAACAATAACAATAACAACTGTCCTACAGGGAGGTCCCAGGAGGGGGCTGCAGTGCTACTGCTGTTGACTTCCAAGTGGTGCCTGTAAACTGAGCAGAACCATCCATAAACCAGGCAGATGTATTTGCTGCATCAGTCAGTTGATGATAAGGAACGCCTGTGAGGTCATATGTGCAGATGGAGAAGGACGCCAATCTGACAGGAATGAGTATTTGGGCTACTTCCTTGTAACTTTTGCCTTTCAGGTCCTGCTTGAGCCCAATCTTGCATACTTCCATTTAATAACGAAGTGCTGCTGTGTTCATCCAACTTTGTGACTCTATGGGTCAGGAAACAGTTCATGCAGGGCAGCTCAGGCTGCATGGCAGTTTGGTGGCCCATGTCATTAGCCTGACATGTAATCTGAAACTTAGTCTCTACTAAGGTCCATAACAAGCCCAAAACTACTACTCAAAAGATACAGCAGTTATCTGCAAAGGATGGCAGAGCTTTGCTCCAAAATCCCAAGGGTCTGCCTTGCAGTTCACCAGCCAAAGACTCCAAATAGCCTGGACCTATTACAGAGCCTTCTCTTTCTTTCCCCAACCACCCCCAGCCCCACCTCTAAACTAGAGCTGTTTGGTTCATTTGATAAATAAGCTGGAGTAGCACACTCAAGGGGAGCGTTGTGGCTCTGTAGGATAATCATGGGACTGTGAACCACAAGGTTGGCAGCTTTAAGCCCACTAGCTGCTCTGCAGGAGAAAAATTAGGCTTTCTGCTCCCACAAAGAGTTACAGCCTTGGATACCCTATAAAGGGTCACTATGAGGTGGAACTGACTCGACAGCGCTTAGCAACAACAGTAGTAGGATAAGTACTAGATTGCTAACTTCAAGGCCAGCAGTTGAAACCTACCAGCTGCTCAGAAAACTCATTTAGGGTCACTATGAGTAGGAACCAAATTGACGGCATTTAACAACAATAGTACACAAATGTCCTACCGGAAGTCTAGAGTCATACTTCTTCCTTACTTGAGCCAATCAGCATAATGTCATCAAAATAGTAGGCTTCTAGGATAGTGTGCTATCTTGTGGAAGGAAAGGGAAATCAAGGTCCCTTAAGACTAAATTATCACACGGAGCTGGATAGTTGATGTTCCCTTGAAGTAAGACAGTGAAGGCGTATTTCTGGCTTTGCCAGTTGGAGGCAAACTGACCTTGGTGTGTCTTTAAAACTGGAATGAAAAAAAAAAAGGCATTGCCTGTATCCATAGCGGCATACCAGGTACTTGCAGGTTTACAAGAAGGTAAACAACATCGGGAACAGCAGCTACAATTGGACTTAAAATTATGGTTGGCTTTCTCCAAGATCCAGCCATTTTTTGCACAGACCAGATAGGTGAATTGAATGGGGATGTGGTGGGAACCAAACTCATGCATACAAAGTCCTTGTCCTTGATGGTGGCACTGATCTTTACAATCCCTCCAGGACAGTGGTATTGCTTTTGGTTACTATTTTCCTGGATAGGAACAATTATAATGGCTTCCACTTGGCTTTTTCTACCACAATAGCCCTAAATCTCTGGGAAGAGAAAAGGGGCCCAGGTAGCACAGTGGCTTACAGGTTGGGCTGCTAACTACAAGGTCAGCAGTTCAAATACATCAGCCACTCCACAGGAGAAAGAGGAGGCTTTCTGCTCCCATAAAGGTTTGCAGCCTTGGGGACCCTACTACATAAGGTCAATATGAGTCAGAATCAACTGGATGGCGGTGGGTTTTTTGGATGGGAAGAGACATCAATATCATCAGCTAAAACAAGACCAACTATAGAACAGACTATCAACTACTCATACAAGTTCAAGCCAAAGCTGAAGAAAATGAAAACAAGTCCACAAGAGACAAATACAACCTGGAGTATATCACACCTGAATTTAGAGACCTTCTCAAATTGAACACATTGAACACTAATGACCAAAGACCAAAGGAGTTGTGGGAGGCATCAAGAACATCCTAAATGAAGAAAGCCAAAGGTCATTAACAAAAAAGGAAAGAAGGAAATGACCAAAACTGATGTCAGGAGAGACTCTGAAAAGTGCTCTTGAATGCAGAAAAGCATTCAAGTAAATGGAAGAAATGAGGAAGTAAAAGAGCTGAACAGAGCTCAAGAAGACAAAGTAAAATTTTATAATCAAGACCTGGAGTCAGAAACCCAAAAGGGAAGAACATGCTCAGTATTTTCCAAGCAGAGAGAACAGAAGATGCAAATGAAGAAATATATTTTCTTCAAGCATCCTCCATTTAAGTCTTTGTCTAATCTAAATGTTAGAGCATATTTTACATAGTGTAGATAATTCATAGTTCTTTCAGTTGTGTGCCACTAAGCTAGATATTTTTAGTTATACTGAAGTGGTCAGAAGTATTGCCATAATGATTTATTACTGCACGGGTAACCTCGTAAGTCAGAATGGGGGTATTAGTGTGACTGGGACTCAGTGACATGGAGATTTGAGGACCTGACTCCTACCCAGAGTAATAGAAACGGTACATCGGCGCCGAACTGAAGGACACTGACAGCTCTGAGGGAGAAGCCACATTCCTATTCTGCCCATTCTCTGACCGAGAGCTCAGTCTTCTCATGTGGAGTTGAAGGACTTGGTATCAGAATGATTTTCAAGTTCTAAAATCCATAGGAAAGGTAGCTTTCATCAATTTTATATTTTAAAAACGAGTTTAATTTGTTTTTCTCAAGGTGAGTGTAACACAACTAGGAATCCAAGAGACAAATCGGCAAAATTCTGAAGGGCTATCTCCAAATAATTCTTGCATATGTTTAGTAGTTAAACTCGAAAAACGTTCCTAAAATCCAATTTGCCCAGTGGAAATAAAAGTGATATTACTTTAAGTCTATGGTAAGATATATAAATATGGACTATGACATATTAATTAATTACACTTGCTTTTAGGGAGACTGCCAAGACTAATTGATGTCTTGGCCCACTAAGCTTTTTCATTTCAGTACAACTGAAGCCATGGCTCAGGCCAGTGAATCCCAGGGAGTTGAGGGACAGTGTAGGTGTCCAGTAGGGAGTGTTGGCCAGTTTAGTGTGAGCTGTGAATGGACAAAATGGAGGAGGATTACATAAACCACTGAGAATAATGGGTTGTATCCATTCTGTGGAGACCTTCAGCTTAGAGCAGCTTCTTCAAAGGTCCGGAAGTCCCATAGTCAAGACACCTGCATACATTAAGCCTGTACTTTCTCAAGTGTAAATGGACAGCTCATCAACACATGTTGTGAAAACCATATTCTTTTTTAGGGGTAAGTTGCTTTTGGCACGTTTATGGTTGTTTTCTGTGGAGATGCTTGAATTATATTGCTGTTGCTCTTGTTGTCATATACTGTCAAGTTGATTCCTTCTCAAAGTGACTCTGGAGGACAGACCAGAACTGCCCCATAAAATTTCCAAAGACTCAATGGCAGTGGGCTTTAAAAAAAAAAAATCGTTTTGGAAGTCAGTTCCATATTTTTATCCTATGGTGTGACAGGTGGGTATGAACCATTGATCTTTCATTTAACAGTCAAATGCTTAACCACTGCACCACCAGGGCTCCTTTGAATTATATGTTGTTGGTAAGTAGGTTTGGATTCATAGCAACCCAGTATAGGGTTTCTGAGCAGTGTCTGGTGGGTTTGAACTTCCAGTCTTGAAATTAGTAGTCTAGTTCTTGTCCTACAGCACCACATCAGGACTCCTTTCAATTATATATTGTTGTTGCTGTTAAGTACTGTGGAGTCGGTTCCGACTCATAGTGACCCTGCACAGGGTTTCCGAGGCTGCAAATCTTTACTGGAGCAGAAAGCCTCATCTTTCTCCCACGAACAGCAGGTAGTTTCGAACTGCTGACCTTGAGGTTAGTAGCCTGATTTGTAACCACTACACTACCAGAGCTCCTTTGAATTATATGTTGTTGTTGTTGTTGTTAAGTGCCGTTGAGTCGGTTCCGACCCATAGCGACCCTGTACAGGGTTTCCAAGGGTGTAAATCGTTACGAAAGTAGAAAGCCTCATCTTTCTCCCGTGGAGCGGCTAGTAGTTTTGAACCGCTGACCTTATGGTTCGCAGCCCGATTCATAACCACTACGCTACCAGAGCTCCTTTTGAATTATATAGGTATAGGAAAATATTATTCCCTTTCTTCTTTTTTTAAAATTTTTATTGTGAATTGAGTGATAGTTTACATGAGAGAACATCAGTTTTACACTCGTTTCGTTAACAATGATTACAATCTTCTTTGTGCATCGTCATTCAACAGTATTTGCTTCTATTCCCTCTGTATTTATTTATTTATTTATTCTTTTTGGATGTACACAAAAACACTCAGGAATATATAATCATTTAAACAATCAAGGGGCACATTCTGCAAGCCTGCCCCCTGGCTGCAAGCACACAGCCTTTCTCTTTCCATGAGTCTAGAGTCCTCAGCTGCTCCCTCTCTCCATGTCCTCATCTCTGCCTCCTTCTCTGGTGTCGCTGCTTCTCTTGAGAAGGTCCTGCATTCTCCTAGTGCTCTTCTCCCTTGATGGTCCTATAGTCCTCTGTTCCTGGACTGTAAGATTAACTACTCCCCTGTTTTTGTTACAAAACTTCTACCTTTACAATTGTGACAGTTGCAATTAGTCATGATAACAATAACTCACTACTGAATCATATGAATCTTATCCCCATCTCTTTTCACCAGACCCGTCTAGACAAGTCTTCAGTGGGGCCTCTACCTTCCCCCACACACTCTTAAGCTAAACTCCCTCTTAAAAACTTGTAAGGCAGTCACTTTGTGCCTTTATAGCGCCCCCCCCCACCCTTTTAGGTAGCCAATGTCTATCCCTTTCTTCTTTACCAACCTTTTTGTCTTTAATGGTTAAGCCGTATTCCTTACCTCAGGTGTGGGGAAGGAGCTTTGTGTTCTTCCAGAAATGTGAATGCAATCTTCCATTTCTGTCAAGTTGTTCTGGGCAATGTCAGCAAGGATTCTTACTTGTAACACCAGAAGGGCCTTTTAAAATCTTGATAACATTTATTCATGTTTCTATGATTTAGCTTTCTCTTGGTTCTCCTTAGGCCTCTCTGACTGTCTTAAATCATATTCTTCTATTGGCTTCACTCTGTGACCATTTTTTCTTTTTTTAAATTTAGGTTTAAACCCAAAAAACCCAAAACTGCTGTTGATTGATTCTGTCTCATAGCAGCCCTTTAAGATAAAATATGATTGCTTGATAGGATTTCCAAGGCTGTACACTTTTACAGGAGAAGACTGCCTTTTCTTTCTACTTTGAAGTGATGGTGGGTTTGAGCCACTGACCTTTTGGTTAGCAGCCAACACTTAATCCACTGTGCCACCAGAGCTACTTGATTTAGGTTTCTCCCTTTTATATTACATTTCTGTAGATTTTGTTAAATGTATACGGTTCTGTAACCATCGCTATAATTGAGATACAGAATAGGTCTATCACCTGTTTTATCCCATTCTAATCCAGATATTGTTCCAAAGCCCAGGTCTTCATATTTGAGTATCCTGTGACTGTATACACCAGCAAGGAAGACGAGTTAATACCACATTTATTTAAATTTACATACCAAACACTAAATTAAGTGATGATAAAATTGAAGAATTCTACTAATTCTTTCTGAAATTGATCAAACATGCAATTAAGATGCATTGACAATTACTGGTGATTGGAATGCAAAAGTTGAAAATAAAGAAAAAGGATCATAGTTGGAAAATATGGCCTTGGCGATATTTGGTGCTGGAGACTGCATGACAGAAATTTGTAAAACCAATGACTTACTACAAATACCTTTTCTAAACAACATAAAAGATGACTGTACATATAGATGTCACAAGATAGAATACACAGAAATCAAATTGACCACATCTGTGGGAAGAGATGGCGAAAAGCTCCATATCACCAAAACCAGGTTAGGGTCAGACTGTGGAACAGACCATCAATTGCTCATATGCAAGGTCAGGCTGAAGCTGAAGAAAATTGAAACAAGTCCACCCGAGCCAAAATATGACCTTGAATATATCCCACCTGATTTAAAGATAATCTCAAGAACAGATGAGATGCATTAGACACTAAAGACTGGGATGACATCAAGGACATCATGCAGAAAGGAAGCAAAAGGTCATTAAGAAGACAAGAAAGAAGGAAAAGACCAAAATAGATGTCCAGTGAGACTCTGAAACTTGCTTTTCAGTATAGAGATGCTAAAGCAAATGGAAGAAATGAAGAGGAAAAGCTGAACAGAAAATTTCAAAGGGCAGATCAAGATGGCAAAGTCAAGTACTATAATGAAATGTGCAAAGGCCTGGAGTTAGAAAACTAGAAGGGAAGAACTTCTCAGCACTTCTTAAGCTGAAAGAACTGAAGAAAGAACTTCAAGTCTTGATTTGAAATATTGAAGGATTCTATGAGCAAAACACTGAATGATACAGAAAGCATCAAAAGAAGATGGAAGGAAATACACAGAGAGACTGTACCAAAAAGAAATGGTCTGTGCTCAACCTTTTTAAGAAGTGGCATATGTTCAAGAGTCAATGGTACTGAAGAAGTCCAAGATTCACAGAAGGTGTTGAAAAAACAAAGCTCTGGGAATTGGTAGATTACAAATTGAAATCTTTCAACAAAGTGATGCAGTACCGGAGGCATTCACTCATCTGTGCCAAGTAATTTGGGAGACAGTTACCTGGCCAACTGATTGGAAGAGATCCATATTTGTGCTCATTTCAAAGAAAGGTGACCCAAGGTAATGCAGAAATCATCGAACAATATCATTAATGTCACATGCGAGTAAACAAACCAATCTATGTTGGAATGCTCCTTGGAAGCCAGTATGGCAAGACTTCATCTCTCATACTTTGGGCATATTATTAGGAGGGACCAGTCCCTGGAGAAGAAGAGAAAGACCCCCCCAACAAGATAGTTCGGCACAGTGGGAGCAGCAATGGACTCAAACGTAGCAACAATTATGAGGTTGGCACAGGACTGGGCAGTGTTTCATTCTCTTGTGCATAGGGTCTCTATGAGTCAGTACCAACTGAATGGCATCTAACAACAATAATGTAGACATGGCATCGAGAGGAATGAGATGGGGCTGACTCTGCTTTCCTTTGGATGCCATTCAAGGGTCAAGTGCTTTCCTAAAATGAAAATATGGTGGGTCCTAGCTTTAAAAGAGGAGTCCTAGGGTAGTGCTGTCGGCATCGAATCAACAGCACTTTACAACAACAACAATGGGTAGTGCTGCAGGATAAGCACTGGATTTTTAACCTCAAGTCTGGCTGTTCAAATCAATCAGCCACTCCTCAGAAACCCTATACAGGGTTGTCATGAGTTGGAACTGAATTGAGAGCACTTAACAACAACCAGTTCATCAGAAAAACAAATGCCAAGCTCCTTCCAAAGAAAACAAAGGGAATCAAATAAATCAGAACATGAATATTAAGAAGACTGATTGTGTCAGCATAGCCTTGACATTGTAACACACTGCAGTGGGAAAATGGCACCATGGAATAAATTAAAAGTTGTTTAGAAAGATCCTGGGCTGCATATACAGGTTCTCTGGATGGATGCGCATGTGCACTGATAAATATTAATAGAATGTTATCCGAGATGGACGAGGGATATGGATCTGCTGTTATGGCAGAATGGTGGAGGGACAATTACTCATAGATAGGAAAGGGAGATAGGGGTTATAAGGAGATGATGAAAGGATGGAAAAAGAGAACTAGGCAAAGAAAGGAGGAGGGGTTTTTTGAGGCAAAGGAAAAGTAGGAGCAAACAGCAGAGAGCTGTGAGTTAGCCATGTGTGTTGGGAGCTCCTGACACACTTCCTCCTGGTGTTTCCCATTTTCATTCATTGTACTCTCCTATGCCTTACTGCCATCTGAGCTTTACCCCTGGGCAAATGCCGCCCTTTAAATTTTGTATGGTTCATTGTTTTAAGTAGTAAATACCTCCCTGATGTTAATGATCACCTTATAGACCTATCTTGCCATTTGAACTGTAGGATAAGCACTGGACTGCTAACTGAAAGGCTGGTGTTTCAAACTCACCGACTGCTCTTTGGACATCCTATACTAGATGTTATGAGTGGGAACTGACTCAATAGCACTTAACCACAACAACAATCGTTTGGCAGACAGTTGAGTAATGGAGGTGAGTTGAGTTCCAGGCCATAGTCTAAGGAGTTAAGACTAAGGACCATGGTCTCTGGAGTTCTACCAGTCTCTATCAGTCTAATAAGCCTGTTCCACACTTTTCTCCTACTCTATCCAGGATTTCCTATTGTGATTCTTTTCACATCAGTCGGCAGTGGAGGCCAAGCACCATTCTGGTCTCAGGGCTGTGGAGGTTGGGTTTCATGTGGGTCATTATTCTCATTCTAATTGTTTCCTTAGGTCTTTGATTTCCTTCACTATTCTTTGCTCTAGACAGGGAAAGAGCAATTGGTTGCACCTTAGCTGCTACTCACCGAAGTAGGATGTAGAACATTTTCTTTGTGGACAATGGAACTTGATGTCCCCCAGGTCGAAGGCCCTGAACCCTCAGGCCCAGAAACTCAGTCCATCAAAATGTTTGGTTATTGTTAAGAAGTTTTCATAACTTTGCCTCTTATGTTGTTATGTTCCATCGAGTTAGTCCCAACTCATAGTAACCCTGCATAGGGTTACCAAGGTTGTAAATCTTTACAGGAGCAGGAAACTTCATCATTCTCCCACGGAGTGGCCAGTGGGCTCAAACCACTAACTTTGTGGTTCAAAATCCAGTGCTTATCCTACAGAGCCACTGCACTCCCCTGTATATACTTCTATATTCATAGATATGTTTATAATATACATACATAGAAATATCCTTTGTCAAACTTGTATATATATTCATGAATGTAGTCCCATTCTCCTTCCCACACCTGTTCAGCTCGTGTGTTCAGCTATATAGCCACTTGTTGCTTTTGTAGCTGTTAGGGGCCATCAAGTTGACTCCAACTCATAATGACCCCTTGCACAACAGAATGAAACACTGCTCGGTCCCAACCGTTCTGAATTTTGTCCTTAGGTAAATGTTGCCTTTTGGTCTCAGATGGTTGACCATTCTATGGAGTTTGTACTTTACTAGTGTTATTCTCCCCATCATATACCTATCTGTTGCTTGGCTGGAAATTGAGTCATGGGGGTGAGTTCAGTTCTACACCCAAAGGATGACCCACAGCTATAGTCTCAGGGTTCCACCAGTGTGTATATGACCAACATAACTGTTTATCTAGAAATACCCTATTTTTGCTGCTCTCAGGATTCTTTCCTTGTCTTTGGTTTTAGAAAGTTTGATTTGATATGTCTTGGTGATTTCCTCGTGGGGGGTCTATCTTGCTTGAGGTTCATTCAGCTTCTTGTATGCTTATCTTCTCATCTTTCAAGATGTTAGGGAAGTTTTCTTCTAATAACTCTTCAGCAATTTTCTGTGTGGAATTATAATCATCTGTAAATTACTCTTCTTCATCCCACATAAATCTTACACTTTCTTTGGGTTTTTTCTTTCTTTTAAAAAAATATTCTTCTAGAAGACTAGTATTAAGGGTTTTGTCTTCAAGCTCACTAATTCAGGCTTCCATTGTTCAAATCGACTCCTTTGCTCTTTCAATGTATTATCCATTGCTTAAATCTTAGTATTAATCTTTTGAACTTCTATTTGCAGATTTTGTAGTGTTTTCCTAAGTTATGCGAAAAAAATGTGTGTGTTCTCCTTGCTTAACTCTGTAGCTTTCTCAATCTTTCCTTTAATCTGTTGAATGTATCTAAATATCATTGGATTCCTATATCAGACCATTTCAATACCTTGTCTTCTTCACAAATATTTTCTGGCTCTGTAGCTCGGTCACTTGTTTGAACCACTCCACCCTGTTTCTTCATGTGAACTGAAATGGTCTGTTGTCTTTGACACATTATGGCATTGTTGTATTTGTTTTTAATCGATGATTTTAGATTAGTGTGTTCTAAGGCAGTCAACCTGCTTCCTGGTGGGTGTGATTAGAGAGTGGAAGTGTGTGCACAATTCTTTGTTTACCATTTGTGTTCATTTCAATGGATTTGACTGGTGTAGACTTTATCTTTTGTTGATCAGGTAGTATCAGTGGGTGGGGCTGATGAGAGTAGAGTTGTGATTGGGCTGTACACAGTAACTATTTCCATTGGGCAAGGCAAGAAGAAACACAGACACACAAAAAAGAAAAACCATAAAGAATGTTGTTATTAAGTGCCATCAAGTTGATTCTGACTCATAGTGACCCTGTATTGGATTTCCAAGGAGCTGCTGGTGACTTTGAACTGCTGACCTTGTGGTTCAAACAGATTTTGCAGTCCAGTGCTTTATCCTACAGCGCCACACCAAGACTCCAAAGAACAGCAAAAAAGAAAATAATAAGGATAGAACAAACCCCAACAGGTACCTTAAAAGATTAAACTTTTAAGTTTACTGAAAAGATTAAAAGTAAAAAAGGAAAAGGAAAATAAAATCATGGAAGAAAAGGGAAAAAATAGAAAGGGAAAATACTAAAGAAAACTAGGGAGAGAGAAGAGGAAAAGAGAGACAAGAAAGAAAAATCAAAAGAAAAAAAAAGAAAGGAGAGGGAAAAAGGAAAACAAAAGAGATGAAGAAACAGGAAAGTGGGGAAGGTCAGGATGGAAAATGAGGGAAGAAGAAGGAGGATAAAAAAAAAAAAATAAGAAAAAAGGAAGAAAACTAGGGCAGGGGCCAGATCCAAAGAGGACTAATCTCTGGGGGCTCTTGCCAGTCAAGGAACTCATGAGGTGGGTTGGGGAGGGCTGAGTTGGTGGTGTACCTCATCCTAGATGGAGTTCCTGTAGGCTATGTTACCTATGGCCATGTCACTCAATCTGGATGAAGTTCATGCAGGCCCCAATAGTGGCTAAGGTCAGGGTCTTTGTCCTCCAAAGGAAATTTTCAAGCCCAGAGGGCAGCAAGGGCAGGGTGACTGGTTATGAGTTCCTGCTAGTCTAGGACTGTCTGGGGACCAACTGAGTGAACTGCAAACCTGAAGAACAAGAGTTCAACCAGTGGCCTCCTCACAATAGTTTCTACCTCTGACAAGATGGGAGCTGTGCTGGGGGTAGATGTGGGCAGGGATCAGACACACCTCCCGTCTTCAGGGGAATGAGGGGAAGAAGACAGAATCGCACCTTTCTCATAGTTAGCCACTTGTGTGCACCCACATCTTCAGGCCACCTCTGGGAGCCCATGCCGCTAGCAAAAGTTCAAGATTATTACATTGAGTCAGGCCAGTTCACCTGTCTGCCTCCTTTCTTGCTGCCCCTGTTTGTCTTCCTCTCCAAGTCAATATTCAGTCCATTTCTTTATCCTTTCCTCTGCAGCTCAGGGTTCCAGGACTACCAACTGCATCTGTTTGATTTGGTCACCTGTATCTTTGTTGTAGAAGGTCTGGTGCCTAGTCTGCCATCTTGTCAGAAGTTCAGTAGTTTTACTTCTTTGCCAATTTGTGTGCCCTTTATTTCTCTTTCTTACCTTATTGCTCTAGCTGGGACTTTGAGTACAATATTGAATAGGAATGGTGATAAAGGGCATCCTTGTCTGCTTCCTATTTGCAAGGACAATGTTTTCAACCTCTCTTCATTGAGAATAATGTTGGCTATTTGGATCTCTGCATATGTCCTTAATTGTGTTAAGAAATTTCCCTTCTATTCCTATTTTGCTGAGCCTTTAATGAAAGATGGTGCTGGATTTTGTTAAATGCCTTTCCTGCACCAATTGATATGATCATATGGTTCTTTTCCTTTATTTTATTTATCCATTGGATTATATTGATTGTTTTTCAAATGTTGAACCATCTTTGCATACTTGGTATGAATGCATTCTTCACTTGATCTTGATACATTATTATTATTTCTTTGATATGCCGTTAGTTTCTATTCGGTAGGATTTTGTTGAAAAATTTTGCATTTATTTTCACAAGGAATATTGGCCTATAATTTTCTTTTGTGGTGGTATCTTTACCTGATTTTGATATGCTTGCTTCATAGAATATGTTTTGGTGTACTCCATCCTTTTCCATGTTCTGAAATAGTTTGAGTAGAATTAGTGTCAGCTCTTCTTTGAATGTTTAGTAGAATTTGCAAGTGAAGCTGGCTGGTCCAGCTTTTTTGTTGCTAAGTTGTTTTATTTTTTAATGACTTGTTCAATTTCTCCTTTTGTGATGTTGTTGTTGTTATGTGCTGTGGAGTCGGTTCTGACTCATAGCGACCCTGTAAAGGGTTTCCGAGGATGTAAATCTTTATGGGAGCAGAAAGCCTCATCTTCTCTCGCAGAACAGCTGGTAGTTTCAAACTGCTGGCCCAGAGGTTAGCAGCCTGATTCATAACCACTACGCTACCAGAGGTCTGTTTAAATTTTCTGTCTCAGATTATGTTAATTTGGGTAGGTAGTGTGTTTCTAGAAATTTCTCAAATTCTTCTAGGTTTTCATATTTGTATTCTGTTACATATTTTTTTTTCAGTTGATTCTGTTGTGGTGGTGCCCATTGCATTTCTTATCGTATTATTTGCATCTTCTTTCTTTGTGAGATTTGCAACCAGTTTGTTGATGTTATTAATTCTTTCAAAGAACCAACTTCTAGTCTTGTTAATTCTTTGTATTATTTTTCTGTTCTAGTCATTCCTGCTCTAATCTTTATTATTTCTTTTCTTCTGGTGACTACAGGCTTGTTTTGTTGATCTTTTTCTAATTGTTGGAGATGTGCTAAGGTATTGATTTTGGTTCTTTCTTCCTTTTTGAATTCTGCATTTATTGCTGTACTTTTTTCTCTGGACAATGTTTTTGTTGTGTCCCAAAGGCTTTGGTGTGTTGTGCTTTCATTCTTGTTGGCTTCAAGGAACTTTAAATTTCATTTTCCATTTCTACTCTTATCCATTCATTTTTAAGCAGGGTGTTATTCAGCTTCCATTTATTTGATTTTTTTCCCCATCCTTCTGCTTTTATTTCTAATTTTATAGCATTGTGATCAGTGAAGATACTTTGCATCATTTCAGAGTTTTTCAATGTAGTGAGGCTTGTTTTGTGGCCTATTGTCTAGTCTGGAAAAGGTTCCATGTGTACTGGAAAAGTTTATCTACTGTGGTGTTGTTGGGTCTAGTGTTCTTTACATGTCTATAAGGTCAAGTTGGCTGATTGTGCTGTCTATATCTTTGTTGTGTGTGAAATAAATTCTCAAGATGGTCCATCTTCAAGAATGAGGGGTCCAGGAAATTGCTAGAGCAGACATAAATTGTTGATTGACATAGTAACAGGGGTTTATGTCCCTGGGTATGCGAGTGGGATGAACTGAGACAGGGGCAAAGGAACCAGTTCAACAACTAGGAACTTTTTTTTAAACTTTTTTATTGTGAACTGAGTAATTGTTTACATGGGAGAATATAGGCTTTACACCATCGTTTCATTGCAATGATTACAATCTCATCCATGCATCATCATTCAACAGTATTTGCTTGCATTTTTGTTTTGTTTTGTTTTTTGTGTGGGGGGATTATACATAGAAACCCTCAGGAATATGTAATAATTTAAACAACCAAAGGGCACATTCTGCAAGCCTGCCTCATGGCTGCCAGCACCCAGTCCCTCTCCTTCCATGAGTACAGAGTCTTCAGCTGCTTCCTCTCTCCATGTCCTCATCTCTGTCTCCATCTCTGGTGTCGCTGCTTCTCTGGATAGGGTTCTGCACTCTGCTTGTGCTCTTCTCCCTTGATGGTCCTAGTGTCCTCTGTTCCTGGGCTGTAAGATTAACTACTCCTCCATTTTTGTTACAAAACTTCTACCTTTACAGTTGTGACAATTGCGATTAGTCATGATAACAATTACTCCCTATTGAATCATAAGAATCTTATCCCTATCTCTTTTCAGCAGACCCGTCTAGACAAGATGAGAACTCTTCAGTGGGGACTCTACCTTCCCTCCTCCCCCACTCTTAAACTAAACTCCCTCTTGAAAACTTGTAAGGCAGTCACTTCGTGCCTTTATTGCCCCCTCATTTTACATAGCCAACGTCTAAGTTGCCCATCCCTATCAACCCTGTATACAGAGGGGATAGCATTGATACTTGATGTGAAGACTCCTCCCCTCTCAGTTAGTATTTTGAGCTAAAACATCCATAAGTATAGATCAAGTTCATCAAATTGTAGCAATTTACACTAATTTCCTTTATCAGAAGTTCAAAAAAATTTTTTTTTATCTTCCTGTATTTGAGTTCTGATTATCAAGCCATCAAGGCTAAGTCAAATGGGTACTATCTGCAAGTTTGGGTGTACTTGTGTGTCTCCTCACTTCATATCCTCTGGATGATTCACTCTCAGCTCTAGCCCTCTGTGGCTAAGTCCTTGTCCATGGGCTCAGGTGTCCCCAGGTCTCACCACAGTTTGGACCAACCAGCTCTTTCTCTTCTGTCTCTCATCTCCAGGTCAATGGGAGTCTATGGAACATGGTTGAACTCAGCCCATTTCTTCATTGCTGCCTTTCCCCCTCTTCCACTCACTAGTAGAACAACATGGTTGCCAGAAAACTTATGTGCCTGCTCATGTGTTCCCTTTGAGTTTCAGTCTTGGAAGGAGGTTTGTCCAAAAGGTACTTGATTGCTTGCTTTGATGGCTCCTCGGCAAATAACTTGCTTGTTTTTGTAGCGTAGTGGTTACGAATTGGGCTGCGAACCGCAAGGTCAGCAGTTCGAAACTACCAGCTGTTCCATGGGAGAAAGATGAGGCTTTCTGCGCCTGTAAAGATTTACAGCCTCGGAAACCCTGTACAGGGTTGCTATGAATCGGAACCGACTCCACAGCACATAACCACCCATCATACTGCCATTTTCGTTTTGGATTTTTCCTGCTGGTCTTTCTTTGAAGATGTGTCTTCTGTTGCTCTAGCTGTTCCAGGCTGGTCTGCTTGTCCTTTCTAGTGTGAATGTCCCACCTCAGAAGGTTCTGGATGGGACTCAGTATTCCACCTAAGGTCCTATACATTGCAAAGACTGCAAGAAGCCTATTTCACTGGACAAGTTGTAGAACCCCTTTTAGGTATTCCAGTCAGTTTTAGGCTGAAGACAGGCTTACAAGCTTTCTGTAATCATGTTTCCCAAAATTCCTTGCTATCCCACTCAAGTGTCTATTTTATAATAGTAGACAAGGTAAACCAATATTCATAAAACAGTCAAGCATCTTGACATGAATTCCCCTCTTCAGATTCTACCTCGATCCCTATATCACAAAGCCCTGTTGTTCCAAGGTTGAGCATACATCACTAGTTGCTTCTGTCCTATTTAGCCAACACAAATCTGCCTTAGTGTTCCCCTATCTACCTTGTTCTTCCATCCCTCACCCCCAACAACTAGGAACTTTAAATAAGAATGCAACCATCAAGGGGTAGTAGACAAGTCCTTCCAGGAAGATTGTTAACCCCATGGTACTCGGTCAGTGAAGAACCAGGGGAGAAACTTTCAAGCTAGAAGATAAAATTATTTGCAAAACTGCCACGTGGTGTGTCTGCCTGTGTCTTCTGGGCTTGGCGCCTTATTTTGCAAAATCGAATAAAAATACCTCATTCTTGCTAAGATGAGTACAGATTGGATTTCTTGAGTGTTTTGTTGATAAGCACTTGTGATAATTCTTTGGTGACATCATATGGGAAAAGGCAGTCTGCCCCAGTTCTCTCTCCGGAGACCCATGGGTAAGGTTCTAGTGAGGGACGAACCCACCAGTAACCAAGAGGGATGGAGGCAGTGTCAAAGTTTCTCACAGTTGAATTACTATCGAGCTGTTCTGTCCTTCTGTGAGAATGATGTGTTAAAATCTACCCTAGTATTACTGTGCCACATATAGTGTCAGAAGATGAGTCCCTAGTTTGGGAGGCACTCAAAGTAGAACTGGGAAAGAGCTGCCTCCTCAAAGTAGAGTCAAACTTATTGATAGGGTTAGAGCAAAACTTTTAGGACTTCATTTGTTGATGTGGCAGGACTCAAAAGGAAACAAAACAACTGCAAAGATTCATTGTGGATTTTCTTCTTTTTTTAATGAAAGGAGGGTCTTTATTCTTAATAAGAAATATTTTGTATAATAAAGAAATTTCAAATTTCTGGGCATTTGCACATCCTTCCTTGGCATAGGCACATGGATGAGGGGGTTGGCTGCAGGGTGGGGGCTCTTCCTTCTGGAATTATTTGTCTCAGTTCTCATTTACTCCTTGAGTCTTTTTTCATTCTTGTGAAAAATAAAGCTACTAAAATTTCTCATGGTTCTTCTCTAAAACTTCCAGGCTTCTTTGAATTGGGTGAATCCACCCCTTTCTTTGGACTTCTGACTGCAGACCCAGTCCTGATCTTATTAGGTAATTCCTGGAACTCTTATCTCTTCTTGTGAGCACCCATGAGTACTATTCTTCGTATGTCTACCACGCCAATGACAGCATGCTCAAGCTAGCTTGTTAGAGGAGGAGACAGTGTGGAGAAGAGTTGAGTCATTCTAGTTGTTGCAGCCAAGACCAGCCTAGATCAGCCAACAGCTAGCCCTTATTTTCTTCCTTGCTTTTGGTTTAGTGTTTACTGTATGATTTTCTGCTTTATAGATTTAGTGAGAAGGATTTATTAATATTTTTTCAGGTTACCCTGTAGTTTATCATTTTCTTCTCAAGTTTAAAATCTATCTTGATAACATCTTTTTTTTTTTTTTTTCTTGATATCATCTTGACTTCCTCTCCATCTTAGCTTTGTGGTTGTCTTCATTTACAAATTGATATCTCTGGTTCTTTGTTTTCTCAGTTTTTTAGGTTTATTTTATTTTTGATAACATCTATATCTGGAATGGAGTCCTGGTGTGGTGCTGTGGGCCAATGAGTCAGACTGCAAAGTCATTTGAACTGCAAGGTCGGTGGTTCAAGCTCACCAGCTGGAACATATCTGGGATGATTTCTGGGTGATGTTGTTGTGTGTGTTAATCTCAGATCATTGTCTGTCCTTGTTGGTTCTCTGTCTGAAGAACTCCCTTTAGCATTTCTTATAAATTCGAGCTAGATTTTACAAATTTTCTTAATTTCTATTTTTCTGGAAATGTTCTAAATTCACTATTGCTTTGAGGGACAATTGGTGGATATGTAATGTGTGGCTGGTAATCTTTTTCCTTTCAAGGGTTTATATACGTCATACTAGTGCCTTCTTGCCAGTGCTCTTTCTGTTGAGAAATCAGAGGTTTTTTTATTTTTTTTAAAGCTTTTATTGTATATTGAGTAAGTGAAAGCTTACAGGGCAGATCACTATTTTTACATTCAGCAGATCATTAGATCATCGTAATGATTATAATCCCCTCCATACACCCTTAGCCAACAGTATTTACCTCTATTACCTTTTTTTTTTTGAATGTACACATACCACATTGTAAATAATGTATTTGTTTAAATGTCCAAAAGGTACATTTTGCAAGCCAGCCTCCTGCCTGCAGGCACACTGCCTTTCTCAGTCCATGAGCTGTTCTGCTGCTCTCTCTCTCTCTCTATGCCATCGCCTCCACCACCATATCTGTTTTCATCACTTTTCTGGTCAGGATCCCTCTCGCCTCTCCTGTTCTTCCTTCTTGGCAGTCCGAGGGTCCCATTCCTGAAATGACAGATTAACTGTTCCCCCTTTTAGTTACACCTCTTCTACATTTACAGTTGTGACAATTGCCACTAGACCTGATAATAGTCACTCACAATTAAATCATAAAGTCTTATCCCCCTCATCACCAGACCCATCTGGACATGAGGAAAACTATTCAGTTGGATTTCTTTCTTACTCCCCTTGTTTTGACCCTAAGCACCCTCATGAAAGCTAGTAAGCCTGCCACTTTGTGCCTTTATAGCCCCCAATTTTGGTAGCTGAAGTCTAAGTTTCCCATCCCTATCAGTCCAGTGTACTGAGGAGACATGCTTTATCCTTGATATGGAGAATCCTTTCTTATTCGGGTGGAATTTGGGGCAGCCTCATCCATAATCAAGGGTCCAGTTGATCAGGTTGTAGCAATGTGTTACGCTTGCTCCATGTATCATACTTCTTTATCTTCATGTGGTCGAATTCTGGTTGGCAGCCATCCATGCCAAGTCCAATGGATCTTGTGTGGAAGTCTGGGGGTGAGGGAGGGGGTCTCAGGGATTTCACACGCTTCCCCTTCAGAGCTTAGTTTTATTGGTTCTTTGTGGTAGGTGACTTTTATTTTTTTTCTGAGCTGTTTCAGTGTTTACTTTGTCTTTGGTTCTGGAAAATTTGATTATGATGTTTCTTAGTGATTTTTCTTTTGGAATCCATCCTATTTGGGATTCATTGAGCTTCTTGAATGCATGTCATCTTGTCTTTCATGACATTAGGCATAGTTTCTTCTAAGAAATCCAGGAGAATTTTTTTCTGTTTTTTTTTTTTTTTCCCTATCCTGGAATTCTGATCACATGTCAGTTATTCTTCTTAATAGTGTCCCATTTAAATGTTGTGCTCCCTCCCAGTTTTTTTTGTCCTGATTTTTTATCTAACAGATTAATATTAAGAGATTTGCCTTCATTTTCACAATTCTATCTTCCATTGGTTCAATTCGACTTCTTTGCCCTTCCAGCATGTTATGTATTTCTGAAATTTTAGTATTAATATTCTAGATTTTTATTTGTGCTTTTTTTTGGTATGGTTTCTATTTTCCATTTATTTGTTATTTTTTTCTTGAATTGTCTTTCTGAATTATCATAGAATTTTATCTGTGTTTTCCTTGATTTTGTCTGAGGTTTCTTTGATAGCATTCTTAAAATGCTAAAAGGACTTAAGTAGAAATCTTTGAATCTCTTATCAGATAGCATTTCTTCCTCTGGAAGATTTTCTAAAACTATTTTTTTCACTTGTTTGAACCCGCTTATCCAGTTTTTTGGTGAGAGTTGAAGCTATCTGCAGTCTCTGAGCATTGTGGTGGTATTGTACTAATTTGTTATTGCATGTGGGTTTGCTTCACCCTGATTTTTTGTTTTGTTTTAATATATTTGGGCAGTGGGGTGGGTGTGCTCCTTTGTCATTTGTCATTAGTTTGGCAGCCCTGGAGTGATTGCAGCCACTCTCTGGGTGGATTTGGCAGCAAGTAGGCTTGTCTGGTCTCTGGTTGCGCAGCTGACGGAAGGCTGGGTAGGTGTTGGTCACTGTCTGCCATTGATTCTGTGGTGCTTGAGTGGGTGGTGGCACCCGCCCAGTGGGTAGGGCAGCAGGTGTGGTGAGTAGGACTGAGTTGATTTGCTGGCTTCCAACTTCCCAAAAAGGCGGGAGTAAGAGGAAGAAAAAAAGAAAAAGAAAATACAAGAGGAAAAACACAAGGTGAAGGAGGTGGGGAAAAACCTAAGGGGGAAAAAAAAAAGTGACAAATAAAAAACAACCCCCACCAAAGCGGCATAGTATTGGCACAAACTGTGGCTGGAATAGCAGTTGTTCGGTGGGAGGGCACACCACAGAACTAGGAGGGGAAAGGTGGGCACTACTGAATGTGGAGATAATGGGGGTGGGGCATCTGTGCCACAGTATCCAAGAAAGAGAGGGGAAGAAGAAGATGGAAAAAGAAAAGAAAAAGCAAATGTGGTAGGGAAGAAGGGAGAATTAAAGAAGAAAGGAAAAAGGGGAAATGAGAACAAGAACATTAGTGGCCTACGTTTTAGCTGGTGAACATGGCTGCAGTGGGATGTGGAATTGACCCTGAGGGAGGGGAGTAGGCAGGTGCTACTGATTGAGAAGTGGGGAGACTCTGAGGGATTAGAAAAAAGTGTCAGAGAAGAGGAAGAAAAAAAACTGAGGGGAAAGAGCAAAGAATTAAGAAAGATAAAGAAAAAAGAAGACAAAAAGTGTTACAGCAGTGGCAGGCAAGGAACATGTGACTGGCCCCTGGGGTGGGGAGTATGCCCCTGTGGTCACTGGGAGGTTGTACAAAGTAAGGGGGAGATCACAGCTGTCTGATTGCCATCACCTATGTGGGTGCTGGTGTAGTACTGCAGGAACGAAGGCAGTTATCTAGTCTCTGCTACAATTGCAATGTTCTCTGCAATAATTCACAATGTCCTTTGTTGCTTTGTTGTTAAGTGCTGTTGAGTCAGTTCCGACCCATAGCAACCCTGTATAGGATTTCTGAGGAGCGGCTAGTGAGCTTGAACCGCCAAACTTGGGGATCATATTAACTTTTCAGTCCAGCGCATTAACCTTCAACACCACACCATAAGATCTTTATGCTTCCGTATTTGCCCTTATTCTTCATCTCTTCCTCTCATTGGTGTTTGATCTACTTCCTTATCCTTTCCTTTGAAGCACTGGGTTCCAGCATTATCATCTTACACCCAGATCCATTTCATTGGTTTTTTTGAGTCTTTGTCACAGAGGGTCTAGATAGTGGATCTGCTTAGTCTGCCATCTTGGACCCAACTCTGGAGATGGACCAGTTTTGTTATTTACCTGAGCTTGAGAGGACCAATCTCACCTTAGTGAGGGGGGACCTTACTACCATTGAGAAGATCTGGAGTAAAGCACATCCTTTGGACCATGGGCCCCTGTGCTGAGAACCTCATAGACCCAGCAGACAAAAAGAGTTGTCACACTGGTGGTATGAGACAGCATGAGTTGCATGAACAGGAGACTGATGTGAGAGGACTGCAGTGGGATCCCCAGCTCATGGAAAGAAGCAACTGCAGCCACCTTGTGGACCCACATAATGGGAGAGCTGAGTGCTTTGGACAGGAGTCTTGCTGAATGAATGGGATTTCTCTGGGCACTTGACAACACAGCCAAAAGAGCTGCAACACTTTTCTGAGCAGGGGATGAGGCAGAGGCGAAGCCAAAGCAAGTTCTGGGGACAGAGGCTCAAGCATGGCTTGCTAATTAGCATGCCCAAGAAAGAATTGAAAACAATCTTGGTTGAAGCTGCCCTGACCAAAAATGGCCTCCTGAGACATTCTTGCTACTTCCAAGTGGATCCTGATCCTGAATTGCAGCCTGCTACTTCTCTAATAAACCACATAATTGTGAGTATGGTCTTTGAGTTCTGTGTGGCCATTGCAATGAAGTATCGAAGCCACCAGAGAAGTAAAATATTGTGGGAGGGACAGTTGGTGTCAAAATTGGTAAAAAAAAAAAAAAAAAAAAAAAATTAAGAGTGGAGGTATATCTTTGGGCTGATGTTGATTCTCATTCTTCCTCCTGAAGTTAGATGATCTCAGACACTAATACATTACATGCTCATACAGTGGCAAAATGGTAGTGAATAAAACTGTAAGTGGCTGCTTTTAAGAGCAGCTTTTGCTTTTGTTAGTAGGTGCTTTGGATCCTCTGCTTAATGATTTAAAGTGACATCATTTAGACTCTTTTATCTTCCATTTTTCCATAATTAAAAACAGCACACTTATTGACTGTTCTTTGCCAGTTTTAAACACGGTCTTAAATCTGCTTTTCAGTAGCTCATTGCCTTCTCTTTTCATCTCTTATTATTTTTGTACCTTAGGGACATTAACTTTATTGAAGCTATTTGCATGGATGTATATGTGACCATGTTCTTTTTATTTGTTTTTAAAATACCCAGCATTCTCAGCTTTCTGAAAATACAAAAAGTTTTGACAAATGTAATTAACAATTGTTTGACAAAATTGCTAGCAGACCACATATGAGAACGATGTTTCTCTCATTTAAAGAGAAAGGTTACTTGACATTTTGTTCTTCAGTTTCCTTGTCTGTAAAATGAGGGAGGTAGAGAGCTACTCTCTGTGTTTCCAAGGCTCTGAAATTCTGGGCTGTCCCTCACAGGATCAGGGTGAGGATCAAAGGAGAATGGAAGCGTGTGAAAGCGTGGGCTGCCCAAACATACACCAGTGTTGCAATCAAAGCACAAAGAGTCTCATTGTGATGCTGTGACTATTTTAAATAGTTTCTTCTGTAGAATTTTAGACTTTGTTTGTAATGCTTCAGTGTGTATATGACCTTTCAGAAACCTATTCCATAAAGTGAGATTCAAACATAATTTACTAACCCCAGAAACAAAGATCTAGATAGATCACTGGAATGTTATGTACCAAAGTTTAGGGATCTTTCCTAACCTTGGCCATGTGTTTGACTTCATGCTACTGTTCCAACCAAACTCTTTTGGGTATTTTTACTTAAGTTCCATAAGAAGATGGTACGGCAACCTTACTCTCAGTCAACTCCATGAATATCCCACTCAATTGGTCTCTTATTCCTTAAAAATATTGCACAAATCACCAGCTCCAAAATGTAAATTGATATTTCAGGGAAAAATGAGTAAATATGTTCATGTTGTTGTTGTTTAGTGCCAGTGAGTTGGTTCTGACTCACAATGACCTGGAATAGGGTTTCCAAGGAGCAGCTGGTGAGTTTGAACCATCGACCTTGCAGTTCAAATCGACCTTGTGGACTAGTGCATTATCCCATTGTGTCATATCAGGACTCCAAATATGTTCATAAGACACTGTGTATTAGATTGCACTGTTTGGAAGTCCAAAGTGCTTGTTGGTATACTTTATTTTTAAATGTGTTTTTTTTTTTCTGGAATTATTTGACAAGAAATGCTTTTTTTTAAATAAAAAAAATGTTTTTGTAACATAACACTTATTAATGTTCTAGGAGTTCTGGTATGGCACAGCAGAATAAGTACTGGACTGCTAACCACAAGGCCGGCAGTTCAAACCAACCAGCCACTCCTCGGAAACTCTATAAAGGAACACTATGAATAGGAACCAACTCAATGACACTTAACAACAAAGCTCAAAACAGTAGTTTGGCAACTGCTATATATGTGCACAAAATGCTTCTTTCAAACATATATCTTAAAAGCAAGCATAGCCTAGGTCTAGTACTGGAGGCTAATGCTTAAATTCAGTGATTTGCCTGCTTCCTTTAAAATCCTATTGCTTTTAAGAAACACCCTCTACTTTAATAAACTCATTCCCGGTATTTTAAAGGGTAGCTCAGAATTTAACTTATCTTTCAGCTCATAAGTGACACAAACTGAGTCAGAGATCGCTCGCTAATTTTGAAAGTTGTTATAAGATCATTTTGCCTTCCTCTTGATACCTGCAACTGGAAACCGCACCATCTAATGGCTAGATCACTCTGGTCCCATCATGGGCATGTTGTTGTGTGCCGTGGAGTCGGTTCCGGCTCATAGCGGCCCTGTACAGCGTTTCCGAGGCTGTAAATCTTTACGGGAGCAGAAAGCCTCATCTTTCTCCCGCGGAACAGCTGCTAGTTTCGAACTGCTGACGTTGAGGCTCGCAGCCCGATTCATAACCACTATGCTACCAGACAGAGCTCATAGAGCTCTCTAAACAGTGGTACCTCTTGCGCTTGATCACCACATACTTATGTCAGCTGCCATGATGGATATTTGAAAAAGTTATCTACTAAATGAATTTGATCGGGAAAGGGGACTTTCTGATGTCAAAAGCAGAAAACAAACGTTTGGAAAACGACTTCTCTTTCGTTATGTTTCCCTGCTTTAGTTTATCGGTCTGTTTTCTGATTAAAAAGAAAAAAAGACAAAATAAAATGGCATGTTTAAAGAATATTTGATCCTTTGTGAGCACCTTCACAGCATTGTCTTGTCACATCCCCCTATGCAGCAGGCCATCTTGGGTACATTCTGGGTACACGGGTACACGGGCACAGTGACCTACCAAAGGGCAGACTTAGTACGGGGCTTCCAGATTCCCAGAAACGCTCAGGGTGGAGGTGGCTGAAGGCAAACCTGGGACTAACTGGCGTGTGAGGTTCTGAAAGGGCTCCCTGCCTTCGTTTCCCCTTACTATCTCTTAAAATAAATTGAGAGATGCATCCTCTTCTGCTCACATTTGAGGGGCTTCTGAAACTTCCAGTTGCTGTCATAATTATAGTCCCTCCATTTAAATTGTTGCTCTAAGGGCGTTGGAGGAAGACTCACTTTGTAATTCCTGAGCTAGGAGCCCTGGTGGTTAACCCCGATGGCCTAGGAGTTGGCAGTTTGAACCCACTGACACTCTGCGGGATAAAGATGTGGCTGTCTGCTTCCTTAAAATGTCCAGCGTTGGACACTCTATGGGACAATTCCACTTTGTATTATGTGGTCACTGTAAGTCAGAAATCTACTTTTAAACCCTCAGCAACATCCGCCTAGGTCCAAACTACCCCTTTTGTAAACAGCTGTCGCCACCTAGTGGCCACAGGAAAATCTGCTTTACCACGAAAACGGCATCTGATAGCATATTGTGAACTGATTGTGTGAGGAGCATGCCTGCCTGAATCACTCCCTTGAAAAGGGTCCAAAGGCAGTTGTTTAGTTTAATGACCTGCGTTATTATAGGCTTTGAATGTTGTGTGTGCGCCAAGAAAAAGGGTGAAACAATACACAAACTCTGAAGTGAAGCTTTCCTTCAGAGATTGGAGCAGACTACATAAGCCCCACTGTTTCTAAGGGCCAGTGGTTTCAGCCACATTTTTATAGCATTAATCAATTTGTATTGTAATTTATAGGAACACAGTTCCCACACTGTTTTTTTTTTTTTACTGAGCAAAGATTTGGGAAGCAAAGGAAGCCCTAAACTTTTGCCGGCATCTTAACACACTCTTCTACACAAAAGAGAAGCAGTACTAAAAACCCAGCCTAGAAAGAAAGTCTGACTCAGAAAACTATCCTAATGTTACCTTCCCCCAGAGATCACCCAGACCTTGTTTAAAGAAACATTTCTGCTGGGGGGCGGGGGTGGGGGTGGGAGGGCACGTCAACAGTGGCTCCGCTGTAGTAGCTACAGCTGCATGGCATTTGACTGTGATCAGAAGTGAAGGCCTTTACTCCAAGGACTGCCGTCTCTTAGTCTGAGGCAGACATGTTAATTGTCTTATATAGCTCGAATGTAGTCCTGACTGTAACCAATGACGTATGGTGGTGGTGGTTCCGACTCATAGCGACCCTGTATAGGGTTTCCACAGCTGTAAATCTTTACAGGAGTAGAAAGCCTCCTCTGTCTCCTGTGGAACAGCTGGTAGTTTTGAACTGCCGACCTTGAGATTAGCAGCCTGATTTGTACCCACTACGCTACCATGCTTCTTAATGAGCTATAGCAAATTGTATTTTTAAAAAAGTGGTAAATGTATATGAAACAAATCATTTGCCATTTCAACAATTTTCAGGGGTACAGTTTAGTAACAATAATAATGTTCATTATGTTCTTCCACTATTATCTTGCAAATAGTACTTTTGTACATTCTGACTTGGGTGGATAGATGGGAGGTTCGTAGGCAACTGTTTTTGCTCATTAACAGTATCAGGACCAGATGTGTATACCTTAAAGCTATGATGTGGGGCTGGCTCTGAAAGAGGCTAGCAGCGTTAGCCCTGGTCATCAAGCTTGTCTCCCAGGCCCTGTGGTTTAGCCTTGCCTTTGCTGGTTCAGGACTTAGTCGGCAAAGGAATCCACTTGTTCATCATTCAATTGTGACCATATGCTGTTCTCAATTTCAAAGCAGACTTTTAATAGCAGTTTCTTGTTACCTAGCTAAAAGTAGCTGCGTGCTTCTTGCCATTTATCTTCACACCTTTTTTCCCTCGCTCCCAGACTTCTTATGTATCCCTCAAATTATAGATCCTTGCTGGGTTCAAAGATCGAAAGACATCTCTTAGCTTATCCTGTTCTGTAAAAGTAGGTGCTTAGGTCAGCCTGCTCCTCTGCTCCAAGCCTACCTCCACCCCCCTCCTTCCTCAATCATCTTCTTTGCATCTCTTTCCCCACCTGTATGCAATGGTTCCCTGGATTACCTCCAAAGCACTTTCTTTCATCCCTTGATTGGGGTTTTATTTTTAAGAAGAAAGTCAAGCACATTCTAAACAGCCACAGCCAGATGGAGCGAACGCTTCTGAGGCATCGTAGAGGCAGTAAAACAGTGCAAGTTGATGTGGGTAACCTAATGAAAGATCGAGGGCTTCATGCCAACTCCCACTAACCTTGGCTAATACGTATGTTGTGTGGGAGGCAAATAACTGAGGGCAGTGCTTCCTGTCCTTTGACAACTGACCCAATTTGTGCCTTCCCATATCCCTGAACCTCTTCTATCTTTTTCTTGAACATTCTTCTCTCCATGTGCTTCATGAAAAGTTTTTTCCTCTTGGTATCCCTGGAGTCTCTTGGTTCTGGTTACATGCTTCCCATCCCCATCACACACTCAGAGAATAACTGTTTGTTGCTTAATCATTATGTCATTTCCTTTGAACCACAATCCTTCCTTCCTATCTTCCAGCCAGGGTTCTGCTAGCTGACAGCAATCTCTGGATCTGATGGTGCCATGGGCTGGGCCCAGCTCTCCAGGATGGCTCTTGGCTTGGCCTCACCCACCCACTCGTGTACTGTCCTTTCTTGTCTCTTACGTGTGATCTCTCCTGATGCCTGCCCCCTGCCCCACTACCACCTTGCTTGGGCCTGCACGGCTTCCCACCTACATTATCACAATAATCTTTTAGTGGATTCCTGGTCTTTCTGCTTTTTGTCTCTTGGGGCAGTCTTTCATGCTAATGCCGGAGTGAGCTTTCTTAAAACATTGTTGTTGTTAAGTGCTGTGGAGTCGGTTCCAACCCATAGCGACCCTGTATAGGCTTTCCGAGGAGTAGCTGGTGAGCTTGAACCACCTGGTCTTATCCCTCCTCTGGTTAAAGAGACGCAGGAGTGGTTGACCAGGTGCAAGTTTATACTGGATGGTCACTGACCCTTTGGTCTCCTCTGTGTCCCCAAAGTCCCCTCTGTGTAGCACCGTTTATATGTTTCTACTGCAGGAGAAAGGTTAAGAGGGACTGCTCTGTGCATGGGTCTCAGCCCTCTCCCAACCCACCCTCATCCTCATTGCCCATGTGGTCGGTTGTATGAGAGAGTGCCGAGAGCTATACTTTTGTGTGAGTGCTGCGTGCACTCTCATTCCCTAGGAAAACTCGCCACTAGTCCCTCTTTGCATGCTGGTGTTGACCCAGCGCCAACTCAAGGACCCTGCCCACTGCCTGGTCCTGTACCATCTGCATTGCACCACCGTCTGACAATGTGTCTGTTCGGAAGGTTTCCAGTGACTAAGTATTCAGAAGTGGTCTGTCTCTCCTTTCTAGACTGTCTTAGTCTGAAAACTGCTGAAACCTGTCTACCCTGCTGGGATTTAAATCCTGGTGGCATAGTTTCTAGAATCACAGTAACACACACAACCCACCACAGGACACCAAACTGATCGACAGTGACGTTCCGCTGGCATGGGACTTGGTAAATACTTCCTTAATAGACTTTATCAGCTGGCAACATGGTTGTTAGCTCCAGTTCATTCTTTATCACTGATAATTTATTGTGTTTTTGGTGAAAGTTTAATCAGCAAATGTGGTTTCCATATGACAGTTTCTGGAGTCCTGGTGAGGTGCTCTGGGACAAACACTGAACTGCTAACTATAGGGGCAACAGCTCAAACCCACCAGGTATTCTCTGGAAACCCTATACAGTGTCTCTATGAGTCAGGACTGACTTGATGACACTTAACAGCAACAGCATGTCAGTTTGTATAAGAGTTGTTCAGTGACATGAGTTTTATGTCCTCAATGTGTCAGCATTCCCTTTCATTGTGTTCTGGTCATTCTGTTTCTTTTGGTCTTAATTGTAGAATTGTATTTACAGATAATATTCTTTACAAGAGGGGCTTCAAAAAGTTCATGGAAAAATTTCAACCTCTTTTATTTTCACTTTCCCATGAACTTTTTGAAGCCCTCCCTTATTTTGTGTGCCAACCTGTTATTTTGTTAAAAGGTGATATCAAGTGATAGTTTCAGTTCAAGATTTAAAGACTATCTCAGGGTGAGATTCTCAAGGAATCTTCTAGTCTTAACTGGTCTAGCAAGTCTGGACTTTTGAAAAATCTGAGTTCTGTTCCATGTTTTCTCCCATTCTGTCAAGATCCGTCTATCACGGCCCTAGTCAGAATGATCAGTAGTGGTGACGGGCTATCATCTAGTTCTTCTGGTCTCAAAGTAGATGAGGCCACGGCGTGTGGAGGCTATCGGTCCTGTAGACGGGTTTCTTTTTTGAATCTTTGTTTTCTTTTTTCTCTCTTGCTCCCCTTGAGTAGAGACTTCTGATGAGTGAACCTTATGGAATGGATTAGAAGGAAGCACACTGCCATAAACAGCCAAACCAAACGAACTCACTGCCATAGAGTCCATTCTGACTCATAACAACCCTATTTAGGGTTTCTGAGACTTTACCTTTACAGGAGCAAACAGCCTCATCTTTCTTCCATAGAATAGCTGGTGGGTTTGAACACCAACCAGGCAGTTAGCAGTTCAATGCCACAACACCACCAGGGCTCCTTGACATGAGCAGAGAGGGAGTAATGATGCTTACTGGTTGTTGGTGTGACGCTAGACTGCAAAATCGTTTGAACTGCAAGGTTGGTAGTTCAAGCTCACCAGCTGTTCCTAGGAAACCCTATACAGGGTCGCCATGGGTCGGAACTGACTCAATGGCACTTAACAACAACAACAACAACCATGTGCCAGGTACACTCTGGGGGCTTACACATAGCATTTCATTTAATCCTCATACAACCTTGGACCTGGGCTTGTACTATCATTGTTTTAGAGATGAATGTGTGGACACCTCTGGAGATTAGAGAGGACTCCTGGTATGGTGCTGTAGGATTAGCATTGGACTGCAAACACAAGGTCAGTTGTTCAAACCCACCAGCTGCTCCTGGGAAACAGGGTTTCTATGAGTTGTTAGTCCACTCAATGACACTTAGCAACAACAACAGAGGTTAGAGAACATGTTCACATCCACACAGCTAACATGTGGTGGAGCCAGACCTTGAGCCTCGGTATGTCTCATTCCAAAGCCACTGCTCCAGACAAAGATTCTTCATAAAGTGGGAGTGATTTTTCCTGACTGCTGGGGAAGGGAAAGGAAGGTGAGGTCAAGGGTTGGTGAGGTCACGCTAAGAGCAGAGCTTGATGAGAGAAGTCTCAGTAGTTGTTATTGGCTTAACAGACACAAAGAAATGGTGAGAGGGGTGCGGGGAAGACTATTCCGACTAGAAGATGGCGGGCAATCTGAACAGAGCTAGGGGAGAGAGTCATGAAGTATTTCAGAAGGACACAGAAAAGGAAGGGCCTGGAGAATGATTTCATGTGAGGCGGGAGAGGGGGAGAGAGGCATCAAGATTATTGGGGGCTAGGTACATGGAGCAGGGATGCCTGGGAAGGGTGAAGGGGTGGAGTTATCCAAACGAAAGCATCTGGAGATGCAAGTGGAGTCCTGGCATCCTTGGTATACTGGACAGGCCCTCGTAGATGTTTGGTTTGCCCAGCAGAGTATGCAAAGGGGTCCAGGGCAGAGGCCAGGGGCACAGCATGTGGGGAGGGGCAGGCAGGCAGGAGCCAGAGCAGGACTTTTGCCAATTAAAACTCTGTCTTTTTTTTTTTTTTTAAACAAAAAACCTTCCTCTTTAAGGAAACCTTTCTTACCTCCAGTGCACTCACGAGATCTCGCAGGGAAGTCCAAGAACTTTCTCCTTGCCAGCGGTCTCCCTTGTTACCCTTCCCCAGTTGTTTCTGAGGTCCATATCTCATCCCTCTCCCTCATTCTTAAGCTCCTTTCTGCTTAATGGAGTCTGGCAGTGACTCCTTTCTGCATTCCCCATAAGGCCTCACACAGCACAGACATCTTCACAGGCCCTCACTGACTTCATTTCCTGCTGCTCTAGATCACACCTTCAGAAATATGGCTCCCTCAATAACTCTTCTCTACTCACTTAAAAGAAGGGAGACTAGGAAGCCCCTTTCCTTTTCACTAATCCCCAAACCAAACTCATTTCTGTCAAGTCATTTCTGACCCACAGCCCCCATAGGGTTTGCAAGGATAAAATCTTTAGGTAAGATGACCACATCTTTTTCCTGCAGATTGATGGGTGGGTTAGCAGCCAAGTGCTTAACCATGACATCACCAGGGATTTTCTCTAAACCAAGGTTTGGCAAACTTTCCCTGTAAAGGGGCACATCATAAGTAAATCCTGAACTGTGAATCACATGGCCTCTGTCATATGATCTCTGTCATATGACTCTGCCCTTGCTATTTGAAAGCAGCCGGAGACAATAAGTGAATGAATGGTGTGTTGTTCTAATATACCTTCATTTAGAAAAACAGATGGTGGACCACACCTGGCCCAAGATTGGTTTGCTGACCCGGCTCTAATCCATTTCTCACCCTTTGACCTGGAGAGTAACCAAACTTTCCCCGACCAACAAAACTAAGGAGGGGTGGCAGGGTGGTGGGAAATGAAAAGGCTTGGGGGAAGAGGAGGCCTCTACTGAGAGGTTGCTCCAAGTGCTACCAAGTTTGGGGCTCCCAGCCTGCCTGCTCAGTCCTCATTTCTCATACCTCATTTCCTGTTGTTGTTGTTAAGTACCTTGGAGTTGGTTCCGACTCATGGCGACCCTGCACAGGGTTTCTGAAGCTGCAGAAAGGGAGCAGAAAGCCTCACCTTTCTCCCATGGAACAGCAGGTAGTTTTGAACTGCCGACCTTGAGGTTAGCAGTCCGATTCGTAAACTTGGAGGCCAGGTTGACCAAACTTCATCTCTAATACTTAAGACATATTGTCAGGCGGGACCAGTTGCTGTAGAAGGATATCATATAAGACCCCCAGCAAGATGGATTGGCAAAGTGGCAGCATCGATGGACTCAAGCGTGGCAACAATAGTGAGGTTGGCCCAGGATCGGGCAGTGTTTTGTTCTGCTGTGCCTAATGTCACTATGAGTCGGTACTGACTTGCTGGCACCCAACAACAACAACAACAACATTCCCTGTTACTTAGTTGTTCATGATTCGAAGCCTTGTTCGTTCCACATCAGGCATTTACTTCTTGCTTAATGGAAAATGGTTTTCTCTAAATCCTCTCTCCTTTCACATTAATTCAATGTTTTCCCAGTGCCTGCCCTGAACAAAGACAGGTGTCTCCTATGACTTCCTCTCCCAGAAAGTAGTCTTAAGTTACTGTAAGAGGGGTTGGGAAGCCTTCATCCTACTATTTAGTCAGCATGTGGAGGCACCCCTGTGGGCTGGGCTCTGTGGCAAGTACTGCTGGTACCAAGCTTCTACCTGTTTTTAGGTGCTGGCTGTGGGGATGGGCAAGGGAGGGTCAGGACAAGGCCTAGGATTCTTCCCTTCTGGAGCTTTGGGCTTGGAGCCCTGAAGTTGGTAAAGCCACAGCAGCCCTCATTTCTCCCACCCTTCCTGTGTTTCAAATCAAATGTGTGCAGCCTTAACATGGTTCCCTCATCCACTCTCCATAGTCCAGACCCGCCCGGCCAGTCACCACTTAATCTAACAAGGGAGTGGACATGTCCTCTCCTTAGTCTGTGAGGTGATGCTCTTCCCCAGATGATTTCTGGGCAATGCTAACCAATCCTTTCTCTCGGAAAGGTGATAATTAAAACATCACCATTTACCAAACACCTACTAGGCATCCACAGGAGTTCCACAGTGGCACAAGTTTAAATGCTTAACTACGCCCTGAAAGGTGGGAGGTCCGAACTAACTGTATTAACCCAAAGGTGCCTCGAAAGACGGGCTCCCAAAAGGCTACAGCCTTGAATACCGTATGGCACTTATTTCCACACAGACATACATGGATCACCCTGAATTGAAATGGACTCAAAGTGACTAAGAGCAACAAGTGTCAGCCACTCTTGTTGTTAGTGCTGTCGAGTCAGTTCCAACTCATAGAGACCCTATGGGTTGGTTTGAACTGCCGACCTTGTGGTTCACAGTTGGGTGCTGATCCTACAGAGCTACAACAGGAGTCCGATGTCAGAACTCTAAAACCAAAAATAAAACCCAATCCAGTTGCTCTTCAGTCGACTCTGACTTGCAGCAACTTCATGTGGTCAGAGTAGAGCTGTGTTGGACAGATCTAGGCACCTCTGGGTGACAGTGACAGACACAGCCAGGTGTGGTCTGATTTGAGAGTTGGGCTGTAGACCACTCTGCTTACTCTGTGGCCTGTTTGCTCTGGGGGACAAGGCTTTGCCAAACAAGGCTGCTGTCTCCTTCAGAAGCATCTCCAAGATTCTTTATGGATTACAGTGAAGAGGAAGCATTTGTGTCTCAGACCGCTATGACTGAGAACAGGTCCGCGGAGTTCAAAACCATCAGTGTGTTCTGCCATGTCCTGCACACTCCTGGCTGCATTTACAGCCTTAGTCGACCCCTGGGCCTGTCAGACTCTACTGCCTCCATCTTCCTTTGTGAACCTTTGCTGGGACTGTGGACATGGTGGGCAACTGGTTGAACTTGGCAGACTAATATCAGAAGTGATTGAAACGTGCCTATGGTCTCTGTCCCAGGGCAGTGGTGTCCATGCCCAAGGGGGAGCTATGCTAAAGACCGCCACCCCTCAATCCTGACTGAGAAGTCATCATTAACCCCAGGTAATGAAAGGAGAAGGGTTAGGCTTTGGGGAAGTCAGGAATAAATGAGCTTCTGTTCTCAAACCTGACCACATGTTGGAGGCAAATAGACACCTCACTCTCCTGCTGTAAACACACCTTGTGCAGGTAGGCACTTGCCTGCTCACCTCTTTTGCATGGGAGAGATGCCCTTTGCATGCCCTGGCATCCATTGAGTTTTTGCTGCACAAAGGATACTGCAACCTTGAAGCAGCTCCCTGCGCGCCTTTCAGCAGGGAATGAAATGAGCCATCAGCAGGGCCCTCATCCCTTACCAGAGCCTGGCAAGGCCTCTGGGAAGGCAGGTCAATGTTGAGCAACATCCAGACACAGTCTAGCATTCATTTCCAGATGCCTCTGGGGCTCAATTGTTTTCGTTCTCTCTCCCCACCCCTCTCTCCCCATAGTTACAGATTTTGCAAGATCTGGGCACAAGTATATAGATCCATCTCTCCCTAGATGATTTGGAATGATCAGTCCAGGCTTTCTTTGGCTGTCTTTAATGCTGATGGTTTTCAAAATCTGTGCATGATAGAGCTGTTAGATTAGAGTAACAGGTGGCTAACAGCACTCACGTGCCCTCCTGTTCAGGCAAACAAGTACCAGCGTTGTCAAGGAGGGTAGGAGGAAGCACCCCAATTGTCACAGAACAGGCCTGGAATGCCTTTTTAAAAATGGAGGGCAAGATCTTTGTGATGAAGGGAGGGTGTGAAACTTTAGAGTTCATATTGAAAAGAGTTAGTTCCTAGAACAAGAATAAAAGGAAAAATATTGTGATCTCAAGATCATCGTTCCTAAGAAAGTGCTTTAGGGGCAAGTGGTTCATGATTGGCTAACATAAAGGTTGGTGGTTCAAAACCACCCAGTGGCACTATCAAGAAAGACTTGGAGGTCTGCTTTCATAAAGATCACAGACTAGAAAATCCTGGGAAGACAATACACAGGTCACATGAGTTGGAACCTGCAGTAGCAACAGGTTTACCTTTTGCTTCTTAGTGCTCTGTCTATCATAGACTTTTCTCTGGATCTAGTGGAGGAATCCTGGTGTGCACTGTGGGCTAATGCGTCAGACTGCAAAGTCATTTGAACTGCAAGGTGGTTCAAGCTCACCGGCTGCTCCTTGGAAACTCTATACATGGTCCCTATGGGTCGGAATGGACTCCATGGCACTTAACAACAACAACAACAACAGTGATATGAAGGTGGGACAGATGTCCATCAGTGATCATGGAACTCGAGGCTTAGAGGGAAAATCTGAAATGCCATTGTTAGGACCTCATCCCTTCCCATCATAAAAGACGGGGCTGCTGTACCAATAAGCACAGTCAGTATCTTCAGTTCTCATCATCAGGTGGTGGACTGTTGTCCTAAGGCAGAGATGTGAGGAAGAGGCCTCGTATCTGGAGGTTACAAGCAGAGAACCAGCCAGGGACAACAAGAGACTGTGTTTTCAGAGTTTTTCCATAAGATTTGCTGAGAAGACCCAAACCTTCTCATTATTTACACCGGCGGCTGCTGCTGACCCCAGATGGCAGGACTCTTTATTGAATCATCTCCTGATGGCATAAATGCCTGTATTTCCCCCAAGCCTGTTTCCTTTTCCTCCTGGGCACCCAGCTAGACTGCTTTTTCTGGCTTCCCTTGCTGTCGGGTGTGGCTCTGCGGTGAAGGCCTGACCAATGAAATGTGGGTGGAAGCTTTGTGCACTGCTCCAGGCCTAACCCGTAAAACTTCCCACGAAATTCCCCATGTGCTGTCTCCTCACAGGGGGTGGTTCAGACAACGGGGGAAGGAGCCTGGGCCCCTGAACGATTCTGCAGAAGGTGGTTACTATTCAGGAACACTGTAATCAGACTTTGATTGAATGAGAAATAGATTTTTATTGAACTCAGCCCCTGAGGCAGGGGGTTTACTTGTTACAGCAGCTCCATAGCTGGCATTACTTACGCTAACTAACACAGACTGAGCAGGCCCCATTGCCTTGCTGGTGCCCTTATTTCTACCTTGATTTGGTTTCTTAAGGTCATCTTTGTGAGCTTCAGTCCCTTCCCTGTAGTATCTCTCCATTCTCAGCAGCTTCCCCTCTCTGGGTTCTTTCTTATTATAAAGGATGTAGTGTCTTTTTATTTCAAATCTAATCTCATTTACTTTCTTCCTTGATTCTGGCCCCCACCTACTCCCTAAGTCCTCTTTCATGTGGCCCTATGAATATGTTTTCTCTTGCACAGTTCACATTTTGATCTTCCACTCTCTTCATTCCTCCTTGTGTACCAAAGTGTTCAATTAATTATCCCTTGTCTTAAAAGCAACAACAACACAAAATCGTGACTTTAGTCTCAGTGTAAGTTACTGAGGTCAGAATTTTTGGAAATTGGTCTCTTATTGCAGCTTTCTCACTTTCACCTCCTCATCCTCCTCAGCTTGTTGGCATCTGACCTGTGCTCCTATCCCTGTTGGTTGGTGACTAGCTCGAGGTCAATGTCTTCACAGTCCCCAAACCCTGTCCTCTCTGAGGCCCTTGGCACCTTTGTGCCGTTCTGGTGTTCAGAGAGCTCTTTCCTCTCTGTCAGTGGCTGGTCTATGTGCAGAGGTGATTTCCTTGGCAATGTAAGTATTGCCCAGACTTCTTCCTAAGACCTCATATGTTCTCTACCACCCTTATCTTCAGCTGCAACCTTCTCATGTAAGGTCATGTCAGTCATGTGACCCCCAGTCCTGACCCTTCTTCAAGAGCCTCCAACACGCTCCATCCCAGATCATACATCAAACCCACCGTTCACACACACACACACACACACACACACACACACACACACACATGATCTTGGACTGGTTCTGCTTTCCGCATCTCCCCTCAAACATCCCAGCTTGATGTCTGCTGTTCTTGCGGGTGTCCTGTTGTCCAGATCCCAGCCTGTTCCTCGTGTTGGTGGAGCTTCCGCACTGCTACAAGCCATCTAGTCTTTGCTTAAGGCCCCTCTAGCAGCCAGCGGATGGCCTCCCTCTTCTCCCTTCCCTTCCATCCCAGACTGGCTAGGGTGGCGAGTGCGTGTGACTATGTCATGTTCCTGGATGCAACACCGAGAGTGGGAAGAACACGGGCTTGGGCAGACCTGGATTCCCGTCCTGGCCCTGCCACCTTGTCACATATCTTGTTGACTTTGGCAGTTCCTTCATCCTTCAGAGACTCAATTTTTTATGTGTTAAAATGGTGATAACACGTCCTTTAACAGGGCTGTTGTGAAAATGAAATAAGGAAGGTACGTAAAGCCCATAGGGCACACTGCAGGTGCCCAGTGAATGGCAGCTGTCTCCTTGAGAGTCATGGGTACTACTGAGGAAAGAGTGTGGTATGTGAACGTGTCTGCACTTAGTCAGATCTTGTGGTCATAGGAGGTGCAAGGAGCAACCCCCGCCTTTAGGGTTCATCACTTCCGGCTCCATTCATGGCCTTGCTGATCTGATGTAGAGTCCCAAAGCACAAAACCAATTTTTAAATCTTATCCCTCATTTTTAAGATCTTTTCTTTCTAGGGCATTTACAGTCAGTGACTTTGTTTTCCAAACCTTAGCTGTTACTCCCTGAGAAAGAACTGTTGTTGGTGGTAGTTCCATTGAGTAAGCTCATGTTTAACAGAACGAGACAATGCCCAGATTGGTGACACCATTTAGGTCACTGGTGTGTTTGAGTCCATTGTTGTGGTTTCTGTGCACTGTGAGTGCCCTCCCACCTATGGGGCTCCTTTAGCAACCCTCTGTCAGGCACAATTCTGCTGACATCCATCGAGTTTTTATTGGCTAATTTTTGGAAGCTGATTTGCCAAGGTTTTCTTCCTAATCTGTCTTAGTTTGGAAGCTCCGCTGAAACCTGTCCACCATGGGTGACCCTGCTGGTATTTAAAACACCGGTGGCATAGCTTCCAGCATCCCAGCAACATACAAGTCTCCATAATATGACAAACTGACAGATGGGTAAAACAAAACAAAACAAAACAAAATCCACTGCTTTCGTGTGATTCCAGCTCATGGTGCCCCTGTGCAGGGTTTCCAGGAGTGTAAATCTGTACGGGAACAGACAGCCTCTGCTCTCTCTGGAGGAGCAGCTGGTGGTTGGAACCGCCGATCATGCAGTAGTGAGGGAGAGAATGGAGTCACTGGAAATTCAGAGGTGGTGGCTGACAGAGATTGGATGAAAGAGGTGTAGGCAATCCAAGAGCACTGGGGGTGCTGGGTGCTGGTGTCTTAGAAAGGGTGGCCACCCAGAACCAGTGTCGAGACTCAGGACATGAGAACAGAAACCCTACACAACTTTGAGATCCTCTGCAAGTCAACAGAATTATGCCAGCAGCCTTGGGGCTGGAGGTTGAGTCCTCAGGTGGCTCCTAGCAGGCCGGTGGCTTCCCAATGGTTGCTTTAGAGCCGGGACATCCAGAGCTGACCCTAATCTCCTGAGCCAGGCCTATGGGAAAAACAGAAAAGAAATAGTTATAAAAGAGTAGCTATTCTCACTGAAGAGGGATAGTAGCTTTAGTAGAAATGACCCCTTCAAGATCTATGGCACTTCAGGGCCTGGTCTCAAGCTGACCACAACCTCCCTCTGACAAACTGGTAAAGATGGTCTGGCCTTTGGGGTAGTAAACACTGGAGTGTTATTTGGGGTACTGCTACTCATCTGCAGTAGTGGCCGGCCACTGAAGCTCATAGAAGTGCTATCTTCAATGTGGATACACAGGGTTCATGTTGGTGGAGTGTGTGGTCTGTTCTCTCTAATTGAGTTTCACAATGCCTCGTGCAGGCAGAAAGGCTAACTCTACCCCCATTTTGGAATCCTGTATGATAACCACTAGACCGTAAGGTTGGTTTGAACTGCAAGGTCAGCGGTTCCAACCTACCAGCCACTCCTTGGAAACCCTTTACAGGGTCTCTATGAGTCGGAATTGACTCAACAGCACTTAACAGCAAAACACCCATTTTACAGATATGCCAACGGAAGCTAGGTAGGACCACAGGAAGGTACTCTTACTTTGGGGCCAGGCCTCCTTGTGCTCAATGCCTCGACTTCCTTAGTCCTGCCCATATTTATAAGGGTAATACTGGATCATATAATTGATACAAATCCCAGTGTTACCAGGCTGCTAGGTGGGTCTACCAGAAACAACCCTTATTTCCCCACTGCTTTCGATTCCCATTCAAACTTAAAAAAATAAAACCGACCCCTTTCCTAAGAAAAACAAGAATAAAAACAAAAACTCAACTTTCCAGGGATGGAAAGTTGAATGGCTGTTGTTCTGTCAATGATTTCTCCCCATACAGAGCAAATTTCATTCATACCTAAACCCAATTCTGTTAGACACTGTGGGCGTGAAGATCTGTCACTCCAAACTCAGAACATGTTGTAGATAACAGGTGCCGGAGAGCCCTGATGGCAGAGAAAAAGTGCTAGAAGAAGACAGCCTGGCAAGGAGGGCATGCAGGGCCTAGAAGGCATTTGCTTCCAAGGGAAAGACTCTGGCTGTCAAAGAATTGATTTCACTGGGTCTGACCCAGTGCCCAAGACTGCTTACCAACAGGCTTACAAAAGTCTGTACGTGTCACCTATAGGTAACTTCATGCCTCCATTGGTAGCTGCTACTGTTGACAAGGCAGAGAGAACCACAGCCGCGGGAGCACGTTGGCACTTGTGGGACCAGATGGGTTTCACCCTGTTGTGGCCCTCCTCTGTAGTCTCTGGAACACTCAACAGCAGCACGGAGGAGAAATACCTTAATTTGTATATCTATCTATCTATCTATCTATCTATCTATCTATCTATCTATTTTTTACATGAGTTCTTTGGAAGGACAGATAAACTATCAGGATATAGTTAAACTATATCAGGAACAAGTCTGAACACATACCTTGGTCACGGTTTTGGGTCTTGTTTTTCCTTTTTTATACGAGGACAAGGTGATGTAAGGAATTCATGTCAAATTGACTGGAAATGAGTTTGGTCAGGTTGGCACAACCATGAGAATTCATTACAGCCATGTTTCCCCTTTCAGTTTCCCTGGGGGACATGAGGTATAGTAGGGAGCCATGTATAGCGGTGGGGTTTCCCTACTAGGATCTCCTGAGGCCTTGCCCACTCTGTTCAAAGTGTCCTCTAGGCATTGGGGCTGGTAGCTGGATCTCCAATTGCGCACAGAGCTTTGTTTACTCTGGAAAAGGGCAAGAGGGATGGTGGCAAACAAGTGGGAACTGAGGCTTGTCCACGTGATGCCTGTTCATTCAGCAAACAGGTGTCTGTCAATGCCTGCACACCAGGCCCAGCGCAGGGTATTCAGGCTCACAGAGTAAATACTACACAAGAGGTGGTGCACAGAACAGGAAGGGTGGGGACCCCCTAGCTTCGCACAAAATAGGGTGACCCTGGACAGGGGCCTTGCAGTCTCCAGGCCTGAGCCTTCTGCTCCAGAATGAAGACTCTGGTGCTTTCCTCCAGAGAGAGTGCTGAGCACTGGGTATAGTCGCTGACACAGACGCAGTGTGCAATATGGTTTGCTCTGCTGTTACACTGGCAGCCTGGCCTCACCACTGGAGGGGAGATAATAATACAAACCAGTACAGATGGAAGAATGGAGGCAGGAAGGAGCACCGTGAGTGAGGACCTGACATTGACTTTGAACTTGAAAAATAAGTAAAAATTTATCAGGAGCAGAAACAGAGAAGAGTGTCAGTAGAGGGACCAACAAAAGCAAGGGAGTTTGAGAGGACCTGGTGTGTCGGGGAAATGGCAAGGGGTTAGTGTGTAGGGCGCTAGGAGAGACTAGTGAGCTAGTGAGGGGCAGGGATGGCTCGGAAGGCCATTGGCAAAATAAGGCTTAACCAATCACCTGCTGTCAAGCCAATTCTAATGCTCCATTATCCCTTGTGTGCCATTATAAGACTGCTCCACAGGGTTTTCAATGGCTGGTTTAAAAAAGAAAAAAAGATCATTAGGTTTCTCTTCCAAGGTTTCTCTGGGTACACTTGAACCACCAGCCTTAGCAGTGAGTATGCTAACCATTTTCATCACTAAGGGATTCTAACCAAAGTTTAAACTGTGTCTTAAAAGCAGTGGGGATTTAGGGAGATTTAGAAAAAATACAGAATAGATAAAACCTGTCAGCAGAAATGTTTTCCTTGATTGGTTTTTAAAAACGTAGCCACGAAGACCATCCGCACCTGGTCTGGCGGCTCCACAACAACTATGATTCTACCATACTCTTGTTTCTGGTTTAATTTGTCTAGAATGCTTTCTGCCTCCAGCACTTCTTCATCCAAGCCTTCTTTGAGGCCTCACATATATCTGAAGCTCTTCTGTGAGGCCTAACTGGCCTGCCCTCATGAATACCCATGTCCTCTGGACTCCCTGGCTTTTGATGATCTGACAGCGAGAGACCTCCCAAGGAAGCCATTCCATCACCCCTGCACCTGGCCACTCATTTGCAAATAAGTACCGGTTGCTGTGGAGTTCACTCTGACTCAAGGCACCCCCATGTGTGTCAGAGTAGAACTGTGCTCTGACACACATGGGTCTTCAGTGGCTGATTTGATTGGAGATAGATTGTCAGGCCCTTGTTCTGGGGAGACTCTGGATAGACTTAAACTACAAATCTTTCAGTTAGCAGCCAAGCATGTTAACTGTGTGCACTTCCCCAGGACTCCTAGCTGAAGTGTAAATCTAAAACCCATTGCTGTTGTACCAATTCTGATGCATCCCAGCTGTGCTGTGTTTCCAAGGCTGTCAATCTTTATGAAAGCAGACTGCCACATCTTTCTTAGCTGGAGTTGTTGTTGCCATCGAGTCAGTTCTGACTCATAGTGATACTGTATAGGGTTTCTGAGGAGCAACTGGTGGGTTTGAACTGGAGAAACACCAGGACTCAAGTGTTTCCTGTTGTTGTTAATTGCTGTTGAGTTGGTTCCGACTCATAGTGACCTTTTGATGTGTCACTCAGAGCCACTTTGAGGTGCAATCTTGACCTTGTCTTAGTCTGTCTTCTTGTCTGTCATCTGTGAAAGTAAGAGTTTCACTCTGGCCCTTTGTTCCTGGGATGATGTGGCAAGAAAAAGTGAGGCACTAAAGCAAAAACATGTAGAACTCTTGGTTGGAAGCTACGATTCTTAGCTTGCTTTTGATGATCTGGCAATAAGAGCTCCCAAGGAAGCTATTCTATCTACTCTCCATACAGACATTCTCTATGTACGTGTGTGTCTGTGACACTTGTGTGGACTCATACCCATGCATACCATCAGAGACTTTGCTGCTGTTTCCTCTGTGTAGGAACCACGCCATCCACTGCCATGGCTTTGTCAAACGGGTAACTCTGGCAGCTGCCGGGCTTGTTGATATCTCCCAGTTGGTTAGCTCCAGGTGGAGTGCCCAGATGGGGCCACCCTGTTATTGCTGGCTTTAGGCCATCAGCTCTCAGCTACTGTCACTCCCCAGATGTTAATGTCTGCATAAAACCCTGGGCAGGAAGGGACCCAAAGAGGTCACCTAGTTCTTCCTCCTGCCTCAAGGCGAGACCACACCTAAGCCAGTCCAGACAGCCAAGGCTGGGGCCTGTTGGTAAAAGGTACAGAGAAGCCTCCCCCAGGTAACTTGTTAAGTGCTTAACAAGCCTTTTCATCCATCAGGTAGCACCTGACACTTCCTTGTTTCAATTCTTGCTACTACTTGTCCCAAAAGGGATTTTGGTTGCCCACCTCTTGAACATCTGTTCGTGAGTTTGAGAAATTGCATGTCTGCCATTCTGGCTGCTAGGGCAGAATGAACCAGCAATTATGGGGGCCAATGGGGCATTTGGAGATTTTGCCACTTGGTCAAGTCCTCTCTTGGAGTGTGGGTGTGTGGAGGCACTGTTAGGAAAAAAACAAAAACATGTTAGAAACAATGTTACTCATTTTCTGTCTAATATTCCAGTGGCAGTGGCTGACTCAGTAGTGCTCCATCTTGGTGGTGGACAATGGGTCTGTTTTGGAATGCTAATGGATGCAGAAAGTTCAGGAAGTAATGAAGTTTCGTCAGGAAGAAATGAAGGCAGAGTAGGAGGATGTAATCAGCCTGAATGTGCCATTCTTTATTTACTCATTGAGTCTTCATGACATGTGATGCAGCCTGCCAAGAAGAAATTAGAACCAGAGGGCTCTCAGGGTCCATTGGCCTGCTTAGAGGGGACCTAACTCAGACACCAGGGCGTGGGGAGGGTCTATAATTGTCTTTGCATCTTTAGGTGTGGAGTAGAGTATGTGGCTACTTTTGCTACTTTTTTCCGCTGTCATCTTGTGTAACCCTGCCAGTATCTTCATGAAGTGACTTGTTATCCCTTCTTCTAGATGAGGCTGAGGTTAGTGGGGGGGGGGCATCAGTGATCCAAGTCTTACTCTTCACAAGGGAGGCCCACGTTGGGTTCTCGGCCGACGCAGCTTATGCACAGCAACCACCTGTCTGTCAGTGGACGAGTGTGTGGGGTTCTGATGCTGAACAGGTTCCCATGAAGCTTCCAGACTAAGATGGACTAAGAAAAAAGGCCTGTTGTTCTACATTTGAAAATTGACTGGTGAAAACATTATGGATCGTAAAAGTTCAGTCCTGGTGGACATGGGCTGATTTGAAGGCCGTTTAGCAACACGGACTCAGATGAAGCCGGTAGCCCCGTTAGTGTTCACCCATGGAATATCAGGACAGTTACTGAACTGCCCGAGCCTGTGTTTCCTCATCTGCAAAACGGCAATAGTGATAGATTTGTGGTACACATGACGCAATACGTGTCTGTCCTCACCCATTCTTTGGCCTGACTTGAGTCAGGATCCCACAAGCCAGCTCTGAATTCTGCATGCAGTTCATACTTGGTATTAATGAATGAAATGCAAATCAAATCAAATCAAACCTTTGCATTCTAAGTAGAACCTGGAATTGAAAGAGCCCAGTCCCTACTGGCCAGCCCATTTCTCTGACTGCCTTTGTAGGAACTTGGGGACGCGAATAGACACCGGTACCTATGGCTAATTAAACCCCTTCTTTGGAGTCCTTTGCTTGAGCATTTCCTGCAGGTGTGGATGGGGCTTATACAGAGAAGGCCTGGGCAGCTTCGTGAATGGCAAGGTTGGAACGTAGACTTAAAACTACTTGTCCACCAAGAGGAAACACAGAGAGTAGATGGTGGCATTGGAGCCTGAGGCTCTTGGTGTCAGAATCCTTGTACATCATCCTTGGACCTGGTGGGGAAAGTGGAAGGGCACATTCTCCAGGTAGTGGTGGGTACAAAGGAGCCAGTGCCCCAAGACCAAGCCTGAAGGATGAAGGGCCAGGGTCGGCATAAGCCTAGAGTGTTGTAGGTCTCTAAGCCATTGGTTCAGCGAGCGTCAGTGGCTGTTCCTTACTCAGAACCGGTCCCATTCAGCTCTGCTTTGTCATGGAGAAGTTTCTCTTCTGTCTCCAGATGCCTGTGGGCATGAAGTGGCATGGACAAGTGCCCTTTAGGACCCAGCTAGTATTTCCTCTTATTGGAAACTAACTCCCAGAGTGAAGAAGCCTTTTAGCCATCTTGTTCTTTCTCCAACCCTTTAACTGTAATGTAACATCCTGGAGGGCCACCAGAATCCTTAATATTACCCAGTTAGAAGTTGAATCTGGGAAGGTTCTCAGTGGTGGGTCAAACAGGGGCTAAAAAATTTGGAACACTTCTTTGTGTTGGTCCTGGGACCTACTCTGCATTGTTCAATTATATTTTAATATCTATTCATATACTTCCACACCACAACTACTAAAATGTCACTAACTAGGTTACACACTCTACATAAACACCCAGCTTAACAAAGAGTGAAAACACCAAATTCCAGTTGTCAAAAAGCCAGCAGCCCAGCCTCTCCTCTGGCTAAACAGAAGGCCCCATTATGCTGGAATATTATTTTCTCATGGTTTGGAACCATTACATCAGCCTTGATGTAATAACATTGTTTAACTTCAGAGGTGTATTTATTTTGGTTTGGAGTTCAGATAGTTTAGCCGTTAGACTGGGATTGAGCAAAACCCCGACAAAGCCACTAAAGTTTGAAATGCACCACTCTGCTATTCCCCTCCTCCCCTCCCCAAAACAAATACATTTCAGACCTAGCTCTCCTCCCACGGCAAAGGTGGCCACCTCAGTGCTCATAGATTTGGAAGGTAACTGTATTTTTTTCCTAAGGTGATTGGCCAATCCACTATTGACCAGCTGGGTGCTGAGTGGGTAAACAAGCCTCCAAAGCCCATAAGATTTGGGAATTCCACCAGCAGTTTTTCTGAAGACAGATTGCGATCTTTTCACTGTTCTCCCACAAGCTCAGCTTTTCTCCTGAAATAAGTTTGGATAGGGGAAGCTGCCAGGAATGCAGTGAGGGCTTTCCGAGTATGAGTCCAAGGGGCTGGCTCTCTGGAGAAGTGTTCTTGAGTGCCCAAACCAGTTGCTGTCAAGAGCGTTTTGAGTCCTGATGAGAGAAAGAAATGTACCCCATAGGGTTTTCAATGGTTACAGTTTTTGGAAGTAAATTACCAGACTTTTCTTCTGAGATGCCTCCTCTGGGTGGACTTAAACCTCCAACCATGTGGTTAGCAGCTAAGTGTGTTAGTTTATACAACTCAATGACTCCTTTAAGTGCCCAAGAGGTTTAATGGAGCTTTTAAATGATCTTCTTCTGACCCTCAGTTCCCTGGAGACTGATACTCAGGTAATCAGTATCAGTGGAAAACGTTATGATACCCAGGTAATCTCTTTTGTGCTGGAATAGAAGCAGCTGGAGAAGAATGCATTGTTGAAAACACAGTCCTCATAAAACCTTAGTCACCAGTGAAGCTGGGTGATGGATATGTGGGTGCTCACTGTACCTTTTCTTTCTACTCTGGCATGTGTTTGGAACTTTCTATAAGCAAGTTAAAAGCAAGTAACATCTTGGTCCTTACTGTCTTTGGACATGGGAGACCTAGGGCCTGGGGGCCCAAGGCCAGGCACAAGAGGGAAAGGGTAGGAGATGGATGTGTGAGGAAGGGCAGAAGTCTGAAGAGCATACACTACCTGCACACCAGGAAGACAGAACTATTACTACATGTGCTGTTAGAGGAGGGTCAATGAAGCCCGGAGTCCTGGTGGGGTGCTGTAGGATAAGCACTGGACTGTTAACCCAATGGTCAGTGGTTCAAATTCACCAGCTGCTTCTTGGAAACTCTATACAGGGTTGCTATGAGTCAGAACTGACTTGATAGCACTTAACAACAACAACAACAAATGAGGCGTGGTCTTTGAGGTGATTTTGCTTGAAGAGATAATATTGGGTCTCTGGAACTGGACTGCATAATTGGCTGGGAATTCCAAGAGCTTGTGGGAGCTAGCCGGCCTCATATAGCCTTCTGCCCCCAAACACAGAAGTCCTTCTAAGGGAGGGTGGTGTGTCTCCACAGCATTTCTAGTCCTCTCAGCTTAGGGAACGTGGCTGGTAGTTCTCAGTCTTGACCTACATTGAAAAACCCCCTGCCCAGGAGCAAGCCCCCCAATTCCGTAGGTATCTTGGTTGGTTCTGAAAGCTCCCGGGACTCTCATGTGCAATTGAGGTGGAGAGTAGACTCTTATCTCCACAAGAACTGTGTTAGACTATTTGGCTTCAAAGTTGCCTTAGGTCTGAGGAACAGAGGCATCATCTTTCACAGAATTGTTCTTTGTTTGAGTATGTCTACTAAAGCAGCATTCATTGAATGTCATACCACATAAATATAGATTGGGTTGCCACAGCTTAGATGCCCCAGGGTGGTGCCGATAGTTGATGCACTTAGCTGCTAACCAAAAGGTTGACAGTTTGTGTCCATACAGAAGCACCTCCGAAGATAGGTCTGACCATCTACTTCTGTAAACCAGCCATCGCAAACCCTGTGGAACACAGTTCTACTCTGACAATCTGTTGTTTGGTTTTTTTCCTCCCACACTTTGATGCAGTATTTCTCCTATGTGTCTATTTACCCATCCACTACTGTAAAACAATTATTCCAGTTAAGTGAGCAGTGACCCCCTATCCAGTTGCTATAGCACAGACATACCACTGGGGGCAGGAGAGGACAGGAAAGAGAGGCTCAAGAGACCAGTGGCTTTCACATGTTCTTGACCTTCATCTCCTGTGACATTGTAACGCAGCATACATAACCACACAGACATGAATGTAGACAGGCACCACTGAAGTAAAGGTTTGAAAAATAACATTTACCTAGCTGTGTGTTATACTTCTATTTTCTCTTCTATCCCTTTCTATTTCATTTTAAAATGTAAATTCCTACCCCCTTAATTGAATTCATAACCCACTGCAGTATTAAAAAGCACTGTCAGAAGCCAATAGCAAAACTGATTCCAGGTCTAGATGGTCACTTTCTTCCTCCACCAACGACTGCACGTGGGTGAGGTCATTTCCCTCTTCTCCCTGTTCTTGTCTGTACTGGAAAATTTCTATAAATAAGTCAAAGCAAAATTGAACGCTGGCCCAGCCATTTTGGGATAGCCAAAATGCCCAAGAAGGAAGAGAGGGGCAGGCACAAAAAAGAGGGGTGGATGATGCTTGTTGAAATCAATTAGGATATAGAATTGACTCACCAGCACCTGGTCATCCCCTAAACTCAGAGGCACCTGATTCAGAAGCAAAAGAGACTAGAGGGGACAAAGTTCTTTCGCTCAATGATAACCCAGCAGGATTGAGATGAGACAGGCAACTATCCCCAGCACAGAATGCTGGTGTAGCGCTGTGGGTTAATGCGTCAGACTACAAAGCCGTTTGAACTGCAATGTCGGTGGTTCAAGCTCACCAGCTGCTCCTTGGAAACCCTATACAGGGTCACTATGGGTTGGAACCGACTCGATGGCACTTAACAACAACAACAACATCCCCAGCACAGTGACTTACTTGCACCCAGTTCTTAGCCCTCTTCTTTTCTTCATCCACACTCTCTCTCTGGTGAGCTCATCTAGACCTTCCCTGTCAAGAATGTCTCTATGCTGGCAAAATTTGTATGACCTCTGCCCTCTGTGCTCTGCCCTCAGCAGCTCCAGCTGCTGCTGAAGAGTTCTCTCAAAGTTGACGTATTCCAACAAAGCTTTTTGTTCACCCCTACTCCTCTCCCTGGAGTCCTGGTGTGGCGCTGTGGGGTTAATGCGCCAGACTGCAAAGCCGTTTGAACTGCAAGGTTGGTGGTTCAAGCTTACCAGCTGCTCCTCGGAAAACTTATACAGGGTTACTATGGGTCGGAACCGACTCGACGGCACTTAACAACAACTCCTCTCCCTACCTTTTCCATTCTTCTGGAAAGATGGCACCACATCTTCTTAATCACTCAACCCCCAGATCCGGGATCCAGGCTTTTAATTCTCTTTTTCCCTCATGTCCATACCCAACCCAGGATCAAATGCTGTCAGCAATAGTTGCAAAACAGCCAAATGCAGCCATTTCTTAGCACCTCACTGATGAAGTTCCTGCCCAACCACCACCACCTTTTGGCTGCACGATTGTAACAATTGCTACCATTTCCAATCTACTGTCCAACCACAACCAGAGTAGCCTTTTCATGGTGCAAATCAAATCGCATCAACACTTGATAAAACCCTCTAAAACCTTTTCATTACACTTAGAACAAAACCCAGGCTACCTGTCATGGCCCACGTGAGAGAGAATGTAGATGCCCACCTGGTACTTATTCTGTGCTTGTTGCTTTCTGTTTGAGTCATGGTTCTGCAGTGTACCCAGCTAAATTTCGGTATCCGCAGCCGCTTCTACATTTTGTTGTTAGTTGTTGGTGAGTCAATTCCAACTCACGGTGCTGCCATGTGTACAAAGGTTTTGTGATCAGATTGCCAGGTCTCACTTCTGAGGAGCCTCTGGCTGGGTTTAAATTAGTGGTCCTTTTGATTAGTGGTCCAGTGTTTAACTATTTGAATCATCCAGGGTCTCCTCCTTTACATCTACAAGTGGCCAATGAGTTAAAAGCAGAGTTCTTGAGTGGGGCTTTCGGGATTTCCCTTTTAAAAGCGAGCTAATTCAATGAGGGGATTCACGGTTTTGTTCTTTCAAATTTCCTACTTCTTACTGCTTGAAATGGAGATGTAATAGATAATACTCCAGCAGCCCTGTTGTGATCATGGAACAGCATTGACGATAAAAACTTCATAATAATATGGTGGAAGAAAGAAGGAGGTGACCATGGAGCTACCTGTCCAGGCTTGGACTTCCTCTTCTGGGCTTCTCCTATGTGGAAAAATCTTAAGCAAGTCACTGACTGAGGCAAATCTAAAGAGAAGTTTATATCAAAGAAATGACACACAGTTGTGGAGGTTGGAGGAGAGTCCCAAGCCTGGATCAGAAGAACCAAAATCAGCAGGTCAAGAGAGTAGGCATGCATGCAGGCAAATACTAGGTCACTGGCTCAAGTCAAAAGAACCAGAGGTTGGAGGATGAGCTCGATGCAGGATTCAGACTCAGCAGAGAGCAAGCAAGCTTTGCCTGAGTGTCTAATATATCAGAAGCAGACCACATCTCTGAGAAAACATCCTTTCACTTGACTGACTGCTTAAAGCAGAACTCATCATAGAGCTAATATTAGATCTCATTATGAGGCTAACTTATATCTGAACTGCCAAGCCACTGAGAATCCTTGGTCCTGTCAAATTCACACAAAACCTCCACTATCACACTTCACCCCTTGTCAACTTGGCACCTGTACATATCTGTTAAACCATATACATAATCTGTAAATAAAGACAATTATAAAGTCATAATGCACCTTACAAGATACAATTAACCTGTGTACAACTGAAAATAACACTGGTCTCATTTTCATCTTATATTACACAAATCAACAAAGCAAAACTTTCTATCTATCTATTCATAACAATTACAGTCTTCATTTTTACAACTGCTCACATGACTGTAGCTGGTATTTAGAACTACCTTCTTCCACCACCCATTCCAGAGTCCCTTTGCCTTCAATACCTCCACAGGTCATGTTCTTTGCATGGTGGGATGACCCAGATCTTCTTTCCGGAAAGGTCTGGACCACTAGTAGTCATGTTGGAACTGGGTTTGTGTAGTTTATCCTGGACTGTAATCACATGGCGTGGTAGTACTAAAGGACATCCTAAGGAATCTTCTGGATTCCACACATGTTCTTCTTCATCTCCATTATGCAACATCAATCCAATTTCACCTGGGCAATCAGGTTCACTCACACCATGTAGTATTGCTTGTGGTTTACTATTTTCCTAGGTAGAGGTAGTTCTAATGACTTTCACTTGACTTTTCCAACTATAATAACCCTTGTTCCACATTTCAGGGATCCAATATGGGGCTTCTGCCAGTTACTGAGTATGTCTATTCTGAGTATTCATTCGGAACTGGGGAAATCACTGCAGGATGAGTTAAGGGACCCACAGGACCCACCATGAGGCAGACCTTAACTTGACCTCCATATGCCTCAACTCTGACTGGTGGGCCACAGTGATGTTTCGGGTCTCCTGGAATTAGTGCCAATTCAGAGCCAGTGTCCAGTAATCCCCTCAAAGTCTGATTATTTCTTTTTCCCCAATGAGCAGGAACTCTTGTAAAACACCGTAACTCCCATTGGGGAAGGCTGGGAGAAAGACTAATAGCTGGCAGTGTAGTGGGGTCCTTCCTCAAGGGGACCCAGCCACACCTTCATTCAAGGAGCTGTGGGTCTGTAAACTAGCTCGAGTCTGGGAATTGATTGAGAGGCCATGACTCTATTCTGGTGATTGAAGTGAGACAGCCATTCACATGACCTAGAATTCTTCCTCTTGTACAGATGAAGAGAATGTTCAGTAAGCTTTAGGGTCAAACTGCCTAAGTAAGCAACACCATAAGTTCATAGGAATCAGACTATTCTGACTACTACTTTGACTCTGCTGTCAATGCCCACCTTGTTTTTGTCAATTAAATGCTGTCACTTGGCCCCTACCACCATGGGGTCCAATCAGCCCATTGTAGTTAGGTGTCTTAATTCAACTAGGGCAGTTCCCACGGTCAAATCTGGATTAAATAAAATAGCAATTACAGCAGCTTTCAAGGACACTGGGGCTCTCTTCACAAATTTTTTCCTTACTGTTGTAGTACTAAGGAACTACATGTGTGGGTTTATGGTTTTATCCTGATAGATCCACTCTAACATTCCAATTTCCTGAAGTCTTTGGATTCTCTCCTCTACAGAATACCAAGGCGGGTCTAGTACTTCAACTTGATGTGTTGTAAGCCACCATGCAATCCATACTTCAGTGAATCAAACACATAAACTATTTGATCCTCTCTTAACCTTTCTGAAAACTGAATAACAAATTTGAGTTTAGTGGGCAATAAACAGACGGATCCAACCTTATGTTCCTTACACCATTATCCCATATTCATAATAGCCAGTCCTATACATATTCTCCAGGTTTCTGTTGTACATATTTGAAAAATCAAGCAGATCTTTTGGGGTGTAGCATACTTCTTCCTGGGTCACAATTTGCACTTTGCCTTTTGGGGCTCACTGGGTCTTAAGTTTACTTACCAGTCAAGAAGCAATAGTTGGTGGAGGTGTTTCCTGGGAACATTCAGCAATGTCTTGCAAGACATCTACTTTAGGAGATGCCTCAGACAACATCACAGCTGGCACAGTTGGGTTAGTCTCATCAAGTGTGGGTAGAGGGGATAATAGTTCCACTGATAATGAATCAGCTGACAAAGTTGTAGTAATCTCTATAGGTGGGAGGGCTGGTGTTGTTGGCAGGAGTGATTTGACAGAATTTAGGGATTCAGTGCCCCCAGCTTCCTGATTGTTTCCATATGTCCCCATTCCAAGTTTCAGGACCCCATTTCTTCCCCATCGATGCCCTCACTTTAACATCAGACACCATTTGAGATTGAGAATTTAGTTGGCATTGTAACTCAGCCATCCCAAGGATGAGACTCTGGGTTTGGCTTTTGGCAATATCAGCTCTGTTATGATAAGAAATAAGGCTATCTTTCAGAGCACAAGGGGAAATTTTGAGGTTTTGTATGCATGCTTGAGTTGTAACTTCTAAGCCTGAGCTAATCTTTTTCCTTTACCACTTGGTCTATTGTTAGAAGGACCAACCAACCAGTTTCCCTATTCTTCTCATCCTGACAAAATTGCAAAAAAGTATCAAACACATGATCACCAGAGTCTTGTTTGTCATCAATATATGATCCACACAGGTGATGATATTTTGTGTATTAAAATTGCCACCTCACACCATGGATTAGCAAGATCCTCTTTACTAATAGAAGCAAAGCGATCAGTTCCACTAAAACAGACTTGAGGATCAATTTAGACAACCAATCCATATGATTTTGTTTCTCTAGAACCACTCCCAGTACCAGATGTCTTAGGCTGGGTTCTCTAGAGAAGCAAAACCAGTGAAACTGATATATAAAGAGTCACTGTCTCAAGTCCAAAGAATTGGAGGTTGGAGGACGAGACAGATGCAGGATCCAGGCCTCGTAGAGAGCAAGCAAGCTCTGCTTTAAGTATCTAATATATTGGAAACAGGTCATACTCCCGAGGAAACATAGTTTCAATTGATTGGCTGCTCATAGCAGAACTCACGATAGAGTTAATTACATTATATTAGATCTTATTAAATGGATAACTTGCATCTCTGCTGCCACACCACTGAGAATCCTGGCCTAGTCAAGTTGACACAAAACCTTAACTCTCATAACACCTTATTACACAAGTGAGTCTCTGGCCCAAAGGCATTCAGCTTTATTTGGCCTGGGGACTGAGAAGCCCCTACTGCTCTGTCTTGTGCTCTGGCTCTGGGTAATGCTGCGGCTACTACTCCTGGCTCTCTCGTTTTAATGGAAGTGGGAGCTGATGACAGAAAGCTTTGTCGGGGTGGGGGCAGTGATGCTGCGTTTGGGTCGCAGAGAGTTTTCCTGGCAGACAGGCTTTGGGGAAAGGAAGCTTCAGGCTGAGCTTATAACAGAAGATATGGAGGGATGAAGTATATAGGGTGATCAGTTGTCTTAAGTTTTTCCAGGTGTGTCCTGGCTTTCCCATATCCCAGGAATCCCCTTAGTCACAAGCAAATTGGGACCATTGGTCACCATTAGAACTAGCTCTAAGTGGTAAGGGGGTGGGGGGGAGAGAGTGAGTTCTTTACTAGGGGTGGGGAAAGGTGTTCTTCATGTAAAACAGGGGAGGTGACAGAGATTAGATGATGAAAAGGGATCAACATGTTCTCCTTAACCATGAAGAACCACTGTGAAAACTTGCAGGATAGGAGTGATACAATAAAAAAAATAAGTTTATATATTCACTGAAGAATGACTTTTTTTTTAATGTAACACATAAGGAACTTTTCAGTCTACTCCACCACCCCCCACACACACCCAACACTTGCATGCACACACACATACCCCACAACTCAACAGCCTGTGTGGTGATTGGTGTGGCAAGCTTGATCACCACCATCATGTCTCTTAAAGCAATACATCCCAGCACATCAAGGCAGACTGGGAGAGGCATCTGCTGAAGGATACGAGGCACGTCCAGTCATCTCTGCACTTTGAGGAGCCAGTCCAGAAGCCCATGGTCCCCCAAGGCTCTCTCTCCCAGTAGCTGATGCAGTTTTGGAGAAAGCCACACGTGTGAGTCTCTGATGGGCACACACAAGGACACACAACACACACTGCTCTTTAACACATAACACAATATACACATTAACATACACACCCAACACAAACACACATCAATACATACAGACCAACACACACCACAACATATACCTCAAAATGCTCCACAACACACACATCTCAATGCAAATGCACCCTAACACACACACTAAAGCACATCAACATACATCCCAACACATACACCTTAGTACACACACACCACTACACAGACTAACTAACACACAATGCAACACTTAACACACATTGACCCACTCTATCAAGTCCTGTGAATTCAGTCCTGCAATGTCCTTCTCAGACCCACCATGCTCCTCTGTGCCCTAATTCCTAGACTGGACTTTGCTTGGGTCCCGATTTCCACATCTTGGTCTAAGATCAGAGTCTGGGGCCCTTGTTCCCCAAGCAATCCTTTGCCCTGGGAGCTGGGGCAGCCCTCCCCATGCAATCAGTGTGCCATCCATCCTTGGCTTCCAATTTTAGGGTCTGCCCAGTTTAAGGAACAATCCAGCCTTGTCTTGCATCTGCGATTCCCTGTTTGTTAATTAAGAGAACATCTGCCTCCTGCCACCCAACCACCCACCTCCTGCCTCAAACTGCGGAAGACAGTGGTGCGGAAGACAGTCTCCTGGGTCTTCTCCTTGAGGAACAATACTTCTATCCCTTCTCCTGTCCTGGGTCCTGGATTTCCTCCCAAGTCCTTGACCAGTGCTTTTATGTCTCCTCCCTTCTTTTCCCTTCTGGTCCCTAAGGCATGCCACCTCGGTTTTCCGTCTCTTTGTATCCGGTAACTGTAGATGTGGCTGCATGAACACACAAGGTTTTCCTCACCATGGGAGAGGAGAGCAGCGGAGGCTCAGGGCTGGTGGGACAGCCTGTGAAGTTATCATGACCAGGAAATGGTTTCCCTGCTCTGCTAATCTTAATCCTCAGGAAGTAGGCTGTCTAGGCAGCCTGGCAGACACCCCTCTCCAGCCCTGGGTGGCTCAGCCTCACCTCTTCCAGGATCACATCTTTCCTCCATCCTCTGTACACCCCATGGCTTCTCCCAGTCAGCACTCTTAACATCCTGCCTTCCAGTGTGGCCGAGGGCTTGCTCAAGGGGCCTGGCCTTCCCTTGATGGCAAAGGCAGAACAATGTGGGCAGTCTTGCCATTGTCCTTTTCTGTGCTATTTTCCAAATAGGTCCTTTCTCCAAATGCATGGAATGATAAAGAACTGTTTTGAAAATTAGATGAAAGTATCTGGAAGGGTTAGAAATCATGTCGAGAGGCCCTCGACCCTGAGTATGTCCTTGTTGCTGGATAGGTTAGTGATCCACAAAATGTACCAGATAAATGAGTGTGTTCAAGAGCGTGCATGGATTTAATTCATAAAGGATTCTTGGTTAGCTGAGCTCAAGGAAATCACAGTTGTACTATATGATTGACAGATGCAAACAATGCCAGAGAGAGATTTTATAGTCATGCACATTCTTACCTTCTTTTGGCCTAGGATAGTGTCAGTTGGTGAGTGCATTGGCAAGTTCTTTTTATTTTTAATTCAGTTGTTTGCTCTGTACTGCTGTTTCCAAATCAGTTGGAAGTTGCGAGGGTATGGGAAGCATTAGCCACTTGAAGAAGAGCTGAAGATGAAATGAAAGATGCTTGCTTCTTTTTCTTCTTAGTTTCTTACTTGATCCTTCCTCCTTCTCTTCCTCCTCTCCTCTCTCTCTCTCTCTCTCTCCTCTCCTCTCTCTCTCTCTCTCTTCCTCTTGTCCTTCTTTGTTCCCCCTCCCTTCCTTTTCCTTCCTGCCTCTCTCTGCTTTCTTTTTTCGAAAGATACATAGGGGCAAATCCTCAAAATATCTGTCTTGAGCTCGGTTAACACTAAAAACTCTACGGGCACACAGGCCAGCTGGCAGGTGGAGCCCTGAGCTCTGCTCACAGTTCTATTGGTCTGTGCTAATGTGGCCTGACTCTGGGAATCTTTTACCAACTTACAGAGCCAGTGCACAATAGGTGTTTGTCCTTCAATAGGCCAGAACTAAAACACTTTACCCCCTTCACAGTGGGGACTCCTAATTAGATATAAATACATTTATCCACCAAGCAAAAATCGGATCCTTCCCTTTTCATTCATTTTTTTCTCTCTAGCATTTCAACCCATAATCTAATGTATGGGAAAGGAAAGGCGCTGAAAGAGTTGAAAGCGCCCAAAGATTAGCACCTGACCAGAGGGGCCTAGGGGTGGGGACCGAGTTTGGGGAGCATGGAAGGAAGAGTGATGGGTGTGAACAAGTGCTGGTTTGCCTGTGGCTCAGACCTGAGGTTGGGGTTTGGGGGAAACAACGATGATGGGAGGGTGGACTGGGGGGTGGGGGGAGGACTGAGCCCAAGGGAAAGGGCTGAAAATTGAGAGGACTTGAAATTAGCACAAGCAATAGGCCTGGCTGGGACAGAGAGTCAGCTTGTAATGGTTCTGGTTTTTTTCTTCTTCTCCAACCACAGTGGATTCCCCCTGTGGAGTTCCCTTCAATGGCGAGACTGAGCCCAATTTACTGATTGCGAAAATTCAATTAGAGTCTTAGGTAAGGAAGGGGAGAATCTGTGTGAAGCACAACATCACGTTTGTTCTCTTTTTGAGCTACTTTGCTGTGGGAGTTTCAGAGTCTGGATTTATATGATGGAATGCACATGTACAGCTGGGGGGGGGAGGCCGGGTTTGGTGTGTGGACAATTAGGAAGTAAGAGCCTCAGACTATATAATCTGTATGCATAAATGGACAAACACATTTATTGGTTTAGTTTAAAAAGCCAAAAGGATGTTTGGTCTATGTATTTTGTTGTTGTTATGAAAGTCGGTTCCGACTCATGGTAAACCACGTGTGTAGAACAGAGCTACTCCATAGTGCATAGGGTTTTCAAGACTGTGACTTCGGTTTATTCCTCCCCTGCTTTGTCCCTGTCACACATCACATTACCAGTAGTTATATTGAGTTGATTCCAATTCATGTTCACTCCATGTGTGTCCAAGTGGCGCTGTGCCCCATAGGTTTTCATTGGCTATTTTTTCTAATGTAGATCACTAGGCCTTTCTTTTGAGATGCCTCTGCCTGGATTTGAGCTTTTAACCTTTTGGTTAGCATCCCAACATGGGAACTCTTTGCATCCCCTTCAATTTTGGATTGGCTTTGCATTTTCCTTCCAAGGGATCCATTGCAAAGGTCAGCTTTGAAGTTCAGGAACCGTGGGGGACCATTGAAAGCTATTTAAGGGAGTTAGGTACTTGAACCCAACTGTAATCAAAGTGGACACAGTTGGGTTTGGAGACCACAAGCAAAGACACATAGTTTAGTTTTCCTTTTTTGACTGAAAAAAATAACCAGCTCATAGAGCTCTCAACCATATTCATATATTAGCATCTGAGAACTATATACTCCCAAGGCAGAAGTCGGGTAGGAGGGGAGACTGGATGCTTGCTCAGCCCTTCTAACTGATAGGAGTCCAATCCCCTTTCTTGCCTTTGGTGTTTACTGTAACCATCATCTAACCTGGTGTAAAACCCGTGTGGGGGGGATATATATATCAAGAGAGAGAGAAGTTCATTATCAAGGAAATAGCTTACAATTGCAGAGTCCCAGGTCCCCAGCAGAAGAGTCCCTTCCAAGTGTCCATTATATTGGAAGCAGGCCACAGCCCCAAGGAAACATCCCTTCAATTGATTGGCTGCTCATAGCCAATCATCATAGAACTAACTATGCCTGTGTTAGGTTTCCTTACCATGGGAATAAGCACATTCCAACTGCTAAACCTTTGGAAATCTTGGCCTAGTCAAGTTGACTAGTTACAGTTCACCTTTGTCAACCTGAAATTTATAAACTATATGTATAATAGCTAAAATAAAGAAAACTGTAAAGTCATATTTGTGCCTAACATGATGTAACTAAAACATGTATAAGTGAAAACACACTGACTCCATTTACATCATATTTTTCACACACAAAAAAACAAAGCAAAAATATTTGATGCATACATACAAAACAAAACAAAAATATATTCATTTAAATGTCCAAAGGGCACATTCTGCAAGCCAACCTCCTACCCATTGGCACATAGCCTTACTCAGTCCATAGCTGCTCTGTCTCTCCATGTTACTGCCTCTGCTGTTGTCTCTGCTGCTACTGCTTTTCCAGGCAGGGATCCCATGTTCCACTTAGGCCCTTCTTTAATGACAGTTCTGGGATCGTCTGTTTCCTGAAATGAAAGATAACTACTGCCTCCTTTTCGTTACACATCTTCTACAATTACAGTTTTGACAATCACAATTAATACTACTAACAAATCCTCACATAGAAATCATAAAATCCTATCAGTATCATCCCCCATCCTCTTTCACCAGACCCATCTGGAAAAGAGGGAAACTATTCAGTGGGGATTCTCCTTTGTCCCCTCATTCTAAAACTAAGAACACTCTTAAAAGCGTGTAAGCCAGTCACTTCATGCCTTTATAGCCCCCCCCCCCAGTTTTGATAGACAATATCTAAGTTGTCTTAGTGAGGAGACAAACATATTTCTTGATATGAAGAATCTTCCATTCCATTTGGAATTTTGAGCAACTGCAATCATAAGCAAAGGTCCAATTCATCAAATTGTAGCAATTGACACTTGCTCAGAGTATCAATTATCTTTATCTTCATCTGGTCAGGTTCTGGTGAGGTCAGCCCTAGCCGCCTAAGCTAGGTCCAATGGGTACCAGCTGCAAGTTTGGGAGTTCACACACACATCCCTGTACTTCACACCAGCTGGCCCCTTCACTCTCAGTCCTAGCCCCTACAAGCTCAGGAGTTCACACAACTCCCTAAACTTCAGACCTGCCAGTCTTTCCTCTCCTCTTAGGTCAAAGGGTGCCAACAGAACATGTCCAAATTCAGCATGTGTCTTCACTGCTGCATTTCCACAGTTCCACTCACATGTAGACCCAGTGGTCACCAGCAAGCATACGGCGCTCGGCTCGCTAGTTCCCTTTAACTTTCAGTCCTAGAAGGGGTGTTTCTCTGATGGCCGATTATTCCTTGCACTGATGCCTTTGAAACTCAAAATACCAAACTGTCTGCTTTTTTGTCTGCTTTCTTTCAATCATGAAAATACTTTTCTCCTAAAAGTTTTGGGTTGGTCTGCATGTGTTTTCAAATGCAAAGATCCTAATTCTAAAGGTTCTGGGTGGGGGCTAATGATTCTACCTAAGGCCCCATACTCTATAAAAGCTTAAACCAAGAAGCTATTTTTCCCCAGGCAACTTCGTAACTTCTCTTTTGGCAAATCCAGTCAAATATAGGCTGAAGGTGGACTTACAAGCTCTCTGTAATCTTCACACCTAATATTACTTTTCTCACAAATGCCTGTCTATTTTACAATAATAGGCAGGAAAAACCAATATCCATAAGGCAATCAAACACATACACCTTTTGAAAACACTCAAGTTCAATGTTTTCTCCTATCTACTAACCCCATTCATATGCATATGGCTTGGGCCTCTTGCAGGGTGGATTCCAGTAGGTCCAGGCCCTATATCAGCCATAGTTTTTACCAGCATGTCATAGGCTCCAGGCAACTCCAGAAGCGGAGTCTCCTCGCTGATTAAGTATTTTATCCCATGCCCCTATGTTCTTTCTGTTATAAAACCAAATGCTTCCATGAGTCTAGAGTCATTGCAATGACTCCCACTCCTGATGCCAACTGCAAAAACCACGTGGGGACCAAGTCTGATGCCTCTGATTACAAGAGGGGAAAAGAGGACCAAACTCAAAATCAGCCCAAGGCCAATTCCTATGAAGTGGAAGTCAGACAAGTCTTCACCCTGTCAGTGCCTTGAGTCACATTTGAGAATCAATTTAGAAAACTCACCGTTAATGATTTTGTTTCTCTAGAACCCCACTCTCTCAGAACCACATGTCTTAGGCTGGGTTTTCTAGAGAAGCAAAACCAGTGAAACATATATATGTGAGTGTGTCTATGTGTGTGTGTATATATATATTGTTGTTGTTATATGCCGTGGAGTCGGTTCCGACTCATAGTGACCTGTACAGGGTTTCCGAGGCTGTAAATCTTTACGGGAGCAGAATGCCTCATCTTTCTCCCGTGGAGCCGCTGGTAGTTTCGAACTGCCGACGTTGAGGTTAGCAGCCCGATTCGTAACCACTACGCTACCAGAGCTCCTTGTATGTATATGTATGTGTGTATATATATATATATTTTGTTGTTGTTGTTGTTAAGTGCTGTTGAGTCGATTCCGATCCATAGCGACCCTTCATAGGGTTTCCCAGGCTGTAAATCTTTATGGGAGCAGAAAATCTCATCTGTCTCCCACAGAACTGCTGGTAGTTTTGAACTACTGACTTTGAGATTAGCAGCCTGATTCATAACCACTACGCTACCAGAGCTCTCTCTCTTTATATATATACATATATAAAATCAAGAAAATGGCTTACAATGGCAGAATCCCAGGTCCCCAGTAGAAGAGAAAGGAAGAGTCCTTCCCTTGTGACCATTATATTGGGAGCAGGCCACCTCCCCAAGGAAGTATCCCTTCAGTTGATTGGCTACTCATAGCCACTCATCATAAAGTAGACTATGCCTGTATTAGGTTTCATCACCATGGATTCCCATCTCAACTAAACCTCTGGAAATCCTGTCTACTCAAGTTGACACAGAACCCTAACCATTACACCTGGCCTTCATCTTCTCCCACCTGATCTGGGTCTCTCAGTCACTAATGTCCCCAGATATCCTTTCTCATGCTATTCATCACAATTCCTCTCCTTGACTACCTTCCTATCTCATGTCTATCTAGACATTGCCTTCTTGTTTTTCAAGGCTTATCACAAATCCTGCTTCTGCTGACACTCCTGGTAGATGTGCCCACTGCATCTCCATCATCTAGTAATCACCATGAGCCATAAATGCTCGAGGATTGATCTCCCCAATAGACTTTGGGGATGTGAGGGTAGGAGACTATGATATGCATTCCTGCTCCCCAGATACTGGTCCGGCATGCTTACTTAATGAATGGAAAGGAATGCTATGCTAGGAATAGTTTGTGAATAGCAATTTGAAGTGGGCCACCGGCCAATGACTGTATTTAGTGCCTCTACTTGGACATCCCCATGGGCCTGCAGTCGGAAGATTTCCCAAGCATTCAAAACATGTTGAATCCTACACTCACTCAGCCTTGGGTAGACTCCAGCCCTTGCTTGGGGAAGTGGACTTCAGGGTCTTTTAAGTAGCTCCTGGTGGTCGTGGTAATATGCTGTGGAGTCGATTCCGACTCATAGCGACCCTATATAGGGTTTCTGAGACTATAAATCTTTACGGAAGCAGAAAGCATCATCTTTCTCCTGTGGAACAGCTAGTAGTTTCGAACTGCTGACCCTGAGGTTAGCAACCAGATTCGTAACCACTATGCTACCAGAGCTGCTTTTTAAGTGGCTCCTGGGGAAGGATATCATGTTTGGTACGGTGGAGGGTCAGAGAAGAAGAGGAAGACCCTCAACGAGATGGATTGGCCAAGTGGCAGCATTGGTGGACTCAGCGTGGCAACAGTAGTGATGCTGGCCCAGGATTGGGCAGTGTTTCGTTCTGCTGTGCATAATAAGGTCACTATGTGTTGGTACCGACTCGATGACACCTAAGAAGAACAACAGGTCTTACTAAAACTGGAGCCCAGAACATAGTGATTTTCCTGGTGCTTGCTAACAAATGAGGGTAGGGAGCTGAGGAAGTAAGCTCAAAAGTAACTCACCTGATGTGAAGCTCTATAAAATGGCTTTGTGTTAAAGCCTAGTTTAGCAGGCAGAATGGGAGATGCAGAGGTGAGGTATGCTTGGGGTGCATGCTTATGCATAAAGGAAGGAGAACACTCATGGTGGACCCTGCGCTTTAGTCCCAGGCCAGCTGCTGATCTGCAGAACCTCACCAGAGCCACATGTTGGCACCTCAGCTTCTTTACCCATTGTTGTTGTTAGTTGCCATCACGTTCTTTCCAATACATTGTGACCCCACGTGTGGAGAGCAGAACTGTTTCCCTGGGGTTTCAAGGCTGTGAACTTTCAGAAGCAGATTGCCAGTCCTGTCTTGAGAAATACTTCTGGGTGGTCCAAACCACCAACCTTTTGGTGACTAGTGAAACACTTAACTGTTTGTGCCACTCAGGGTTAATTAGTTCATAAGTTCACTGATTCAGGAACTGATTTGAGTGCTAGGCAGCCACAGACCAGCAGTATAGAAGCTACTAGGGATGACAAGTGCCTAAAGTAGTTGCTGAGGCCATGGTGGAATTTACAGATGCATCTAGCTCGTATTTCTTGAGGGCAACAGTTATAACTGCCCTGCTGGGAAATCTGGGGCTCTCTAATCAAAACAACCCTTCTACCCTCACTTTCCAATGTTCACGAGGTGAAGTATTTTTGGAGTATTCTGTGGGGCTCACCGTTGGTGTCTGGAGGCCTGGGCTGTTCATCGCCTGTGCTTTGGGATGACAGTTGGCAGGACACTGAGTTACCATCAAGTCAACTACAACTCATGGTAACCCTGTGTGTGTCAGAGTAGAACTGTACTTCGTAGGACTTTCAATGGCTGGATTTTGGAAGTAGATTGTCAGGTCTTTCTTCTGAGTTGCATCTGGGTGAGTTAACTATTTGCTTTCTCTTTACCACTACACTTTTCAGGGGCCAAGTGGCCAGGAACTGTACACAGGTTTTTTTTGTTGTTGTTTTGTTTTGTTTCAGATAAGTCCTGAGGCTCTACTTTTTCTGATTTGCTTTGTCACTTTGGGAAATTTTCATCATCCTCAAACTGACAATTATAGGACATGCAAAGGAACTAGTGTGAGGTGTGAGTGCCAGTGCTCTGAGCTCCCTGGAGAAAGCCTGAATTCACAGTGTCCCTATGTCTTCTTTGTGCCTTCCCTATTGAACCCAAGTCCTTTGCTGGTGGCAGGGATCCAGCGTCTTGAGTGGGGGTTGCTGGCTCTGTGGCCCATGCCATGGGCATTGACTACAACACTGATGTGCATTCTTGTATTCAAAACAGACAGGTGCCATCCCATCCCTGGCAGAGGCTGGAGGTTGAGGTCATCAATGGATGGAGAACTGTGCCTAGTGCTAAATGAGGCTTTGAAGCATCAGGAACAGGTTCTTGCCCCTCAGGAGGGGGCTGGGAGACCCCCCCCCCTCCCACATGAAAGCACAAGATGATCTGGAAGAACTCAATTTACACTCTTGGCTCCTGCGGGCTGGGGGATCAGCAGAGGGCAGGATAATCCCAGCTTCTGGAGCAGATGGTTTCTGACTACCGCTTGACCCAGTTCCCTCCCAGCAGATGACCAGCAGCCGGGTTGGCGGCCCCTCCTGGGTTGGCAGCCCCTCCACCAGGGGAGTAAAATGAGGACCCTCCTCTGAATTCCCGTCTCTCACCAGTGAAGGTGGGGTGGCTTTTGCTTCTCTTCAGTTCAGAGGGTCATAGGCAGGATGATGTACTTTCCCAAGGTGTGGGGTCCTCTCCTGTGCCCCTCCTCTTCCTCCATCCCACCCAACCTAGGTGGGGCTCGCGGTAAGTAGGACTGGAGCTAGGAAGGCCAGGAACACTACTGGGAAGTGGGGGTTGTTAAGTCCTGCATTGGCTTTAAAGGTGGCTCTCATTCACTCAAGCAATCATTCATTTACTAAGCCCCCTCTGACCACTGCTAGTTCTGACACCAGTCAGGGCCCACGAAGCCTGGTCCCTGTCCTCCAGGACAGGCAACAAGATAGCAGCTGAGGACCTCATAAAGCACAACCTATTCGGGGCACAAGAAGATAAGAGGGTTTCATCAAGGAGGAAAGCTTGGGCTGGCTCTTAAAGAATACGTTTGCCAAGTGGTTGGGTACTGTGGTGGTGGGCAGTGCTATTGGGCTAGGGCACAAGTCGGTAGTGGGAAGATTTAAGGAAATTTGGGCTCAGGCATCTCCTTCCTGCCTGTGTAATACTAGTTCCAGGACAAGGCACAATGTGGAAACCCAAGAGGACAGAGTGGTGTGTTCACCATGGGAACTCTGGAGAAAGCTCTAAGGAAGTAAAAGGACCCTCCAGGGCCTTTGAATCTGTCTTCCGGTTGGCAAACCCGCACTAGCTCCAGTTTTGCTCTGCCCCGCGGAGAGGCCCGAGCACCTTCGGGTCGGTTCCTGCAACTGGGAGGGAGGGGGCGCTCGGCCTCCAGACTTGCTGGTCTCCTGGGCAGAGCTCCGCGGAGTACAGGAGAGGCTCCGGATGAGGGAGGGAGGAACCGCCTCCCCACCTCCGCGAGCTAGAGGCTACATTCCGCCTGGCCCGAGTTCTCCCCTGGTTCATCAATATTGTAGGGAAGCTAGAAGGACTCCCCCTCTCAGCCGTCTTGCAGTTAGCACTGTTTGAACGTGCGGCTGTGATGGGTGGAGGATCTCCAAGCAGGGGCGGGATCCGGGTGTCCTACAAGCCCTAAGCACCCCTGGTCTGTCCCTGTGGGCATTGTGTGGCCTCCTCACACCACAAGATCTAGCTCCGGGGTGTGAGGAGGGATACAAGGGACCAGAGGTCACTTGGGAGTTCTGTTGGGGTGGTTCCCACTGACAATGTCTATGGGCCAGTGGCTAGAGGTCAGTGTGGCAGAGCTAGTGGTGGTACCTCAGAATTTGGAACCTTCTCTTACTGGGTTCTGCCTTGTTTGGGCCTTCCAACCACTCCATGTGTGTGATATGTTGCTGTTGTTAAGTGCCGTTCAGTCGGTACCGACCCATAGCGACCGAGGAGCGGCTGGTGGGTTTGAACCACCGACCTTGAGGTTCAAACTGACCCTGAGGTCCAGGGCATTATCCTGCAGCGCCACATGCAGTATAGATGTCATTATTCCCCTTTACAGATAAATGGGTAGCGACTAGAGAGGGTGAAGACTCCCCCCAAAGGTATTCCTACAAAGCTGGCAGTGGCAGGGCCCGGCCTGAAAATGGAGTTTGAGGCCAAGGTTTGTCAGTTGGGGTTTGTGTGTGCTGGGGACCCCACCAGCCCACCAGCTCCGGAGCTCAGAAGCCTTTGGGTACAGACAAATCACGGAATTTCCCAGGGCCCAGAACTCAGCGGAGGCAGGAGCAGGTCAGGCGTCCAGTAGCCGCCCCCTCTCCAGGCCCTCCAGTCTATCGAGCCCACTTTTGCTCAGTGTACCAGCGATTCAGGGCGTCGGATGAGGGCATTGCTACCCGGGAGCGACGTTTGCCAGGGGAGCCTGCCGTGCCTCCCGGGCTACGACGCTGCCCCCGCCTCACCAGCCCCGCGAGTGAGCGCCCTGGAGGGTCGGGGGCAGCTGCGGGGCGAGAGTCGTCTCTCTGGGTCCGTCGCGGAGGTGGCTGGGGCGGGGGCAGGGTTTGTGCTGTTGCAGGGAGTGGGTGGCTGCAGCCAAGGGCAAGCGCTCGCATCCTCTGCCTGGAGTCCGTCGGTGCGGCCAGCCACTTGACTGGGCGAGGGTCGGGAGCCGCCCACGTGGTGGGCAAATTTCGGGGTGGCAAAACGTCCGGCATTGGGGGTGAGGGCGGGGAGAAGAGGGCCAACTTGCCCCTCCTTCCCGCGAGGCAGAGAGAAAAAGAGCAAAGCGGAGCGGAGCGGAGCGGAGCAGAGGGGGGGTGGGGTGGGTAGGGCGGGGGAGGGGAGCAGGCGCACCGACCTGAACAGATTCCGCTCCTCCTCCCCTTGGCCAAGCAGGAGGCGCGGACCGTCTCCTCCCGCACCGCCAGGACTAGCCTCGCTCCCCCCGCTCTCCCCCCGCCCGCCAACGTCTATCTCACCGCGTGCACACATACGGAGATTGTGCGGCTCCCCCTCCCCAAGGGAGGAAAAACGGGAGAGTAAAAGAAGAGAGGGCAAAGAGAACAACTCCTCCTCAGCTAGCTGTGCACTTCGGGGACGCGGCCCGGCGCGGGGACGCGGCGCCACCCGATCGTTCTTGGCCGGCTCTGCGGCGTGTGCCAGTGTGAACACTAGCGAGGTCACCGCACCGGGGACGCTGCGAGACTTTTCGGTGCTCGAGTCGACTCCGCCGCCGCCGCAGGAGACCGAAGGAGAGAGCGAGAAGGGCCTGCCTCCGCCTCGCCTTCCTCGCCCGGCGCCCCTCGCCCGGTCGCCCCGCTCAGGCAGGCGGAGAAGGGAGAAAGGCCAAGAGGCGGCGAGCGGAGCAGAGGCCCCAGCAAAGCGCGCAGCGGCCCGCCCGCGGATGCGGCGCCCCGGGAGCCTAGAGACAACTTTGTCGTGTGACGCGCTGTGAGGACTGCAGGGCCCACGGTCGGGGGCTCGGCGCCGCATCCGAGAGGGCCCGTGCGGCCGACGCTCCCCTGCGCTCCCAGCACCGCGCTCGATCCTTAGCCCGTCCGCCACCTCAGCCACCGGCCCTTCCGCGGCGTTAGGCGGCAAGGGCAAGGCACTCAGGTGCGAGCGCGGGGCCCCGCTGCAGCGCCCACCGCAGCGCCCACCGCAGCGCCGCGCCGAGCCGCGCCCGGGGCTCCAGCTTCTTCGTCTTTCGTCTCGGCCAAGTTGCCTCAGCTGGCCCTTTAGTCACCTTCCCCGCCCAGCGGCGGAGGAGCCACTGCTGCCGCTTTCGCTACATCAGAGCGGGGGCTGCGGGGCCCCGACGCGGAGGATGGGGAAAAGGCTGCAGATGCCAAGGCGCTTCGAGACGCTCGTACGGCAGTGACCTGCTGGCTCCCGCGGCCCGCCCGTTCTTGCCTCGACCGGCGCACCTCTCCGGCCCCCGCGGCCCTCGGAGTCCTAGCTTGCAGCGCCGAAGCCCCAGC
>NW_006408641.1:8526602-8560311 GCF_000296735.1 Chrysochloris asiatica
GCACCATGGACGGGGTTCCTGGTCGGGCGCTGGGGGCTACCTGCCTTCTGCTGCTGGCAGCCGGCTGGCTGCGACCCGAGGCCTGGGGTTCGCCCACGCCCCCGCCGTCGCCCGCAGCGCCGCCTCCGCCGGGAGCACCCGGCAGTCCGCAGGACACCTGCACGTCGTGTGGCGGTTTCCGGCGGCCCGAGGAGCCGGGCCGGGTGGACGGCGACTTCCTGGAAGCGGTGAAGCGGCACATCTTGAGTCGCCTACAGATGCGGGGCCGGCCCAACATCACGCACGCTGTACCGAAGGCCGCCATGGTCACGGCCCTGCGCAAGTTGCACGCGGGCAAGGTGCGCGAGGATGGCCGCGTGGAGATCCCGCATCTCGACGGTCACGCCAGCTCAGCTGCCGACGGCCAGGAGCGCGTGTCCGAGATCATAAGCTTCGCCGAGACAGGTGGGTTCAGCCCCTGGGAGTCCTGTCGCGGCCCGTGTTTCCTCCCCCACTTCCTCCCTCTCCTTGCCGGCGCGGGCCGCCACCGCCGCCAGCGCTCCCCAGGGACAACCTGGGCTCCCTTTCCGCCGTGTCCCTGCGCGCTCTGTTCCAGCTGCCGTCCACATCTTCCAGGTCTCAGACCCCTTTCTGCCCCCGTCGCCGACTGCCCTGCCCTCCGCCCCGGCTCTCCGGAATGAGCCCCAACGTTTAGGCGCGCGTCCCCCTCCTGGCAGATGCGTGCGGCCCTGGCTCCGCAGACACTTGCTTGGTGATTGCTTAATGTTTTTGTTTCCCACGAACGGAGTGTAGGCTTAGCAGTGTGGATGGAAATGTGTGTGCTTGTTGATATACGTGGGTCGGAGGAGTATGTGTGTGTGTGTGTGTGTGTGTGTGTGAGAGAGAGAGAGAGAGAGAGAGAGTGTGTGTGTGTGTGTGCGCGCGCGCCTGCCTGCGTGAAAGGCCCCCGGGGCTGCTTCCATCGCCGTGTGGCGTGGGCTTGCCAGGATTGCTGAAGCCTGGCTGAGAAGAGCTAGGCAACCTCTCTTCCGATTGTGTGGGCACCTGAATCAGGCAGAAGGCTTCTCAACAGGTTCTATCATTTACGCAGAGAAAGACGCGGCTCAGGGACAGCCCTGTATCTCTCGGGCTGGCTGACAGCAGCGGCAGCCTCGCCTAAGAGCCTCCGAGTTCGTAGTTAACAAAGGGTTGGAGTCTTTTCCGGAATTTTCCCTCGGCCTCCAATTGTAAATCTCTGTCACTGTTTAAATATAAAAATCAGGGAGGAAAAAAAAAATCTTTGGGAACTTTAAAAGAAAGAGGGAAGTGTGCCCGACTGGAAATGCTGCAAGTGCATTGGACTCCGCTGTCCTTTTCAGGACTTGAATGAGCCGGGCTGGCTTTTGTGCCTAGAGCTCAGCCCCATTTGTGCAAGGGGACTATAGAGAAGGTCTCCGAGGGGGAAGCCCCTGTGCGGGCAGGGGGTGGGTACAGAACCTGGGGAGGGGGGTGCGGTTTGTGTCCCTGGCTGCAAGTGCCCCCACCCCACCCCCAGGCAGCAGGCAGACCAAGCTTGAGCCTCCAGGGAATGAAAAAGGATGAAAAGTTTTGCATGGCCGGGTGTGTAGAAAAGCAGAGACAAGCAGGGGCTGGTTTGTGCTAAGAAAGAAACGAACTGCGGTCCGCTGGAGTCAGGGGAAGCCCGACTGGCAATTAAAGAGCTCTTACAGGGTTTGGATAAAAAGGTGCTTTGGGCGCTGGGGTAGAAATGTGATTCTGGAAGGTTGAGGAGGGCCTTTTGGTCCCGTGGCACAAAATGACAGCGGGGGCTGATATATTTCTGGTCCGTTTTGCAGAGCCAGCTCTTTGACTTATAAATAACAGATTCAGGTCACAGGCAGCTCTTCCAAGACCAGCTTTTAAGGCTGCCATTTCCCCCATTTCAAAGTCATATGTCCCCGTCTGTGGTCTGTGTTATTAGGGTGGCCAGGCATGGCTTGAGGAGGTGGCTGGGCGAGGTTTGATAACACCAGTCCTGGTCACACAGCCACCTTATTTGTTCTTCCTGCAGGAAGAAAAAAAAAAAAAAAAAAAGAGAGAGAGAAAACGGTAGAGATTGTCAGAGGGAAGGGTCGTTGGAACATAATGTAGAATGCGAGAAGTTGACCACTGATTGGTATAATCTGTCTCTCTCTCCTGTTAAACTGAGTTATTGAGAAGATGAATAAAGTAGATCCCCTTTTCCTTGGCGATTTCACATGGGCTATGATCCAGAAGCCAGGGCCTGGTAAAAGGGTAGGCCTTCAAGTTTCAAGGTTTAGTGTCCTGCCCCTTGGAGCACTCGGAAGTGTGGGCTGCACTTTGCAGCCTTCAGAACCCATGTTCCAGTGTCAGAAACCTGAGTAGAGCGTGCTTGTTTGCAGTGGAGGTTTTAACTGGGGGTTGGATCAGATCATTCTTAGGTAAACACTGAAAAGAGGCGGTAGGTAGCTCAGCTTGATTTTGCAATGGCTCTAAGTTAACTTAAAAAATAAGAACAGGAAAAAAAACAACAACTAAAAAAACCCTCTTGAGACAACCTACCCAAAATCATCCTTGCTGTTCGGAGTTTGTTTTTCAGATTTCACAGATACCTATAACAACTAGTTAAAATTTTGGCCTCCTGACAAGCTTCTCTGTTGATCTTTGAGGCCTGACAGCTAGCTGTCTCTAGGGGCCCTGACCTAGGAGAGGTGAGACAGGATTTTATAGGCTTGGATCCTCCTGCTCCAACCTGGTCAGGGTTAAATAATTTTCTCTGTTTCTTGTAAGTTACAGCCAGAGGCCCTGGCCAAAGGAATGGCATTTGGGTCAATAATGTTTACCAGTTGTGTGAAGAGACTACGTTATACAGTCGAAAGTTCATTTCTCCCATTGCCTTGTGTTTTCCTTGAATTAACTCAGCCTGCTCTTCCCTTCTCTGCAGATGGTCTTGCCTCCTCTCGGGTCCGCTTGTACTTCTTCATCTCCAATGAAGGCAACCAGAACCTGTTTGTGGTCCAGGCCAGCCTGTGGCTCTACCTGAAACTGCTGCCCTATGTCCTGGAGAAGGGCAGCCGGCGGAAGGTGCGGGTCAAGGTATACTTCCAGGAGCAGGGCCGCGGTGATAGGTGGAATGTTGTGGAGAAGAAGGTGGACCTCAAGCGTAGTGGCTGGCACACCTTCCCACTCACTGAGGCCATCCAGGCCTTGTTTGAGCGGGGTGAGCGGCGGCTCAGCCTGGACGTGCAGTGCGAGGACTGTCAGAAGCTGGCTGTGGTGCCCGTGTTTGTAGATCCCAATGAAGAGTCTCACCGTCCCTTTGTGGTAGTGCAGGCGCGGCTGGGCGACAGCAGGCACCGCATCCGCAAACGTGGCCTCGAGTGTGATGGCCGTACCAACCTCTGTTGCAGACAGCAGTTCTACATTGACTTCCGAGTCATAGGGTGGAATGACTGGATCATCGCACCCACTGGCTACTATGGGAACTACTGTGAGGGCAGCTGTCCAGCCTACTTGGCGGGGGTCCCTGGATCCGCCTCCTCCTTCCACACTGCGGTGGTGAATCAGTACCGCATGCGGGGCCTGAACCCTGGCATGGTAAACTCCTGCTGCATTCCCACGAAGCTCAGCACGATGTCCATGCTCTACTTTGATGATGAGTACAACATCGTGAAGCGGGACGTGCCTAACATGATTGTGGAGGAATGCGGCTGTGCCTGACTGCTGGCAAGGTGTGGAGGACGGTCCCTGATGGGCTTCTTCTAGCCCCTCGGGGAACGAGGTGCACGGTGGGCTGAGCACAGTCCTTCCATTGAGCTGCAGAGATGGTGCCAGGGTGAGACCTGATGTATTTTTCTATTGCATAGAGCAACCTATCAAAAGCAGAAAGAGGACCCTCAATGGACATGAAACACTTTAAAATGTACACGTAATACGCACAGCCAGATGCATCCTGCCACCCACACTGCAGCCTCCAGGATACCAGCAAACGGATGCGGTGACAAATGGCAGCTCAGCTACAAATGCCTGTCAGTCTGAGAGAATGGGGTGAACTGCCACCATTCCCACCAGCTGGCCTGGCCACTCTGAATTGCGCCTTCCGAGCACACATAAAAGCACAAAGACAGACACACACACACACACAGAGAAAGAGAGAGAGAGAAAGCGCGCACAGTCTAGCGAGAGCTGCGGAGAGGAGAAGCCAGTACGGGGGCAGGGAGCATGTGGGCAGGCGGAGGGCTCTGTGTCCCCCTTTGCTTGCATAAGGCCTATTCTGCCTCCTCTGCCCAGGGTCCTTCATGTTGCAAGACCAAGGAGGCTTGTGGAGGGGAAGAGGGCCGGAAAGGACCTGCCTGCCAGGGACCATAGAGCAGGGGCAGTGACCATTGGACTGTTGGTCACTTGGGTCCCTGACATGACTTATTGTGTTTGTTTTTGGGGTGGGAAGGGGGGAGAGGAGAGAGGGTTTAATTTGATGCTTTAAACGATCATCATTTGTGCCAGTTGTATAATAGAAAGGGGGCTTTTCTACCAGGTATGACCTTTAAGTTAAAAATCTAATTGTTTTAAGTGAAAAAAAAAAAAAAAAAAAAAAAGGCAACAGACAAACGTTGCAATCTTTGTCCTTCACTGGGGACATGTAGGACTGGTTGGGAGGGGTGGGAATGACCCCTGGGCAAGTGGTTGAGCCCAGAAGAGGAAATGGTGGAGCTGGAAGCATTGTGGAGATGCTCTGGGTGCTCCCTCAGCAGAGGGTTGGGAGATGGTGTGGGGGAGCAGCTTAGCTGGCCTTGAAGAGGTGGGAAAGGCTCTCAGCCACGTTGCAGAACTTGCCAAGGTGGGCCCCATCAACCAGGGCTAGCCATGGACCTGGCCCTGCCCGCTCACCTGCCTGCCCCAGGTAGCACTTACAGACCTGCCTGGACGCACATGCTATAGCACTTACCGTTCTCCGTGTGTCCAGAAGTGGCCCTTGGCAGAGCTCGAAGCTTCCTCACCCTCTAGATCTCCTAGTGCCACATGAACTATGCAATTTAAAGGGTTGACCCACACTAGACGAAACTGGACTCGTACGACTCTTTTTATATTTTTTATACTTGAAATGAAATCCTTTGCTTCTTTTTTAAGCGAATGATTGCTTTTAATGTTTGCACTGATTTAGTTGCATGATTAGTCAGAAACTGCCATTTGAAAAAAAGAAGTTATTTTTATAGCAGCAAAAAAAAAAAAAAAAAATTGAATACAGTGAAATGTATTATACATAATTTTGGAACCAAAGAGGCCAGCAGATCAGTTTTAATTTTTATTAGATGGTGAGGCCATCTTCTATGATGTAGATGTTCTGAATAATTCCTTGAGTGGCCTGCCAGCATTTCAGGGTATAAATGGATTTTGTTTATTCAGTTTGATGAGTCTTTTCTATCGTTACACACCTAGAAGGTAGAGTAAAATTGGAAATGGTAGAATGCAGGTGTGTATCCTTAAATCTCCAACTTTATGTTTATTTAATAAAGCTCCCCTTAGGTTCTGTTTCATAATAATTTAAGACCAAACAATTTCCCCCATAGACTTGCTGTTAAGGTCTTTTATGTCTGTGTACAGTTTAAGAAAATAAAAGATGGAGTGCCACAGGCTTCTTGCCTTGTGTGATATCTGGGGGATGGGGGGGATCTGGATGGGAGGTGGCTGGCGGGGGAAGAGTGAGTCCAGGTGCCAGGTTTTGGCACTAGGCAGCCTCTGAGGATCGTTCCCGGTGCCCACTCTGAGTCCTTGCCATGAGCACGTATGTCAGTCAGAGATTCGGGGAAAGATGGCAGGAGATCAAAATGAAGGACAATTAGCAAACTCATGAATTACACATTTGTTTATCCTTCTAGTCCCAAGACTAATTATGTTTCACTGAGGTCTCACATCTTACCATTTGAAAATGCTGGTTAAGTCCATCCCTGGAAGGGGCTTTAAAATCTGGGAGGCCAGCTCACCTGAAGACACGTGTACCTCCATTTGCTAACACAGGCTGGCTCCAGAGGGTTTGTGGAAACAGGGACTTGAGTGTGCTGATCTTTCCTCTGGAATTGTTTTTGCATTTCAGATTTGGTGACTCAGTGGTAGAATTCTCACTTTTGGTGTGCAACATCTGGGCTCACTTTCTGGCCAGTGCCCCTCATGCGAGGCCATCACCTGTGTGCCGGTGGAGCCTTGTGTGTTGCTGTGATGATGAATAGGGTTCAGCAGTGCTTCTACAGACTAAGATTAAAACAGGAAGACCAGGCAACCTACTACTAAAAATCAGCCAATAAAAACCCTATGGAATATTTTGTTCGGTTGTAATGGGGTCACCAGGAGTCAGGGCCAATTCCACAGTACCTAGCAACAACAACTGGGGTGTTTAGCTGGTGTAAGGTGATGTTAGCAATCAAGGCTGCTAGATGCGGCCTTTACATTGAGCCTTTGTAAGAAGTGCTTTTCTCTTTATTTTCCAGGGTTTAAAATTTGTAGCCCAGAGAGGGTTGGTTGGGATCTGCCTGAAGTCACACAGGACCCTGGCCATTTGAGTTCAGTGGTCATGGCTGCTCCACCTATTCCCCATTGGAGGACTGCAGCCCTTAGGCTGTGCCCTATCCAATGGACTGTTTTCTGGGACTTGTGTGGGCTGTTCTATTGGGACTTCTGTGTTTTTTCCAGAGGATCTCTGAACATTTGAGCCATGGAATTGTAGATGATCTGACCCCATCATGGTAGCAATGTGGAGCCTGAGTGGGTCTCAGGTGACTGAAGGGAGAAGTTCACAGAGCCAGCTGCTGCCGGGGATGAACTTCCAACCTCTTTTTCCAAAGCAACAGCTCTCTGGTCTGTCAGGCTTTTGGGTGGACTTCTTGATCTGCAAAGTCAGGACAGAATAATCAGAGCAAAGACACATGCAGGCCTAGTCTGGGTATTCCAGGGTGTAGGTCACACTCAGCTGTGCCTCTGCCCTGCAGTGAGCTTAATCCAGCCCCGAGGTGCTCTGGACCCTCAGCTCGGCCCTCTGCATCACTCTGGCCTACAGGTTTTTGCAGGTGGCCGCCAGGTGGGGCAGTGAGAGAGTTGCTATACTGTTTGGCTGTTGAACACCTATGGGGTTCCTCCTGGGGCTGAGCTTCACAGGAGGGTCCCATGGGTCCCTGTAGTAGCCCTAGCGGGGCCTAGGTCTCCAAGGTCATGCAGCCAGTGGGCTAGCAGACATGGTCCCTGAGCAGCTGTCCCTTGTCCTGCTCTGGCATGTGTCTTGTGGGTCCTGGTATACCTGGGGCCATGGTGTATAGGTGGCTGTTTCTGAGGATGGTCAGGTACCCCTGCTGTCTGTGGCGGGGCCTTCTCCCTCTAGTAGAGCCACCATACAATTTTCTCTTCTTCCTGGGATCACTGGCATCCCCTTGCCTTCCTTTCTCACTAGTCCACCTTTCCTCCCGATCTCTCCTTTCCCATTCTGCCCCTTATCTTCCTCATGGACCCCTTTCCCTACAAATGCACTCCAGCCCACACTGTCACAGTATCCTTCACTGTCCACAACCCAGGCTTCTCATTCTCACACGCTGTGCCACTTGAGGCCCATAGGACCAGCTGGAGCCAGAAGACTGCCATCACTGGCCTCTAATGTCCCCACTACCCAGCCATGGCAGTCCCCTGCATGATTCATCCCTTGGCTGAACTGCAAAGTACCTTGAATTCTCAGGGGTTTAGGGGTTGTTTGCAGGTCTGTGTGGGGAAGGGGGTGTTTGGGCACTGTATATCGAGGATGCCCTCTCCAGGGACAACCAACCCTATCTGCCCTTCTAGTGCTCCCCATTCCCCAGGCAATCATATTTAGGCCTAGTTCTCAGGGGGTCTTGTGTCTGCTTTCTAGCCTAGTTGGTCTGAGGCTTGGCTCAGGGACGGGGGGTGCACAGTGGGCCCCCTGCAGCCCAGCCAGGGAAGGCAGCCATATAAGAGGGCCTGCTATATGTGCCCTGGTATGTCGCTGCAGGATAAAGCACTAGATCACAGGTCGGCTTGAACCTCAAGGTCAGTGGTTCAAACTCACCAGCTGTTCCTCAGAAACCCTATACAGGGTCATTATGAGACAGAACTGACTTGACGGTGCTTAACAACAACAACACTACTATATGTCAGATGGAGTCCTGCAGGATAAGCACTTAACTTCTAACTGTGGTGGTGGCTGTGTGCCATGGAGTTGGTTCTGACTCATAGCGACCCTGCACAGGGTTTCCAAGGCTGTAAATCTTTACAGGAGCAGAAAGACTCATCTTTCTCCCACGGAGCAGCTGGTAGTTTCAAACTGCTGACCTTGTGGTTCGCAGCCCGATTCGTAACCACTACGCTACCAGAGCTTCTAACTGTAAGTCACTCCTGAGAAATGCTATTCAGGGTGGCTATGAGTCGGAACTGACTGGGTGGCACTTAACAACAACAGCCTTATGTGTCAGAGCTTATAAGTCTGCAACCTGTTGCATATGGTGAAACCATTACTGCCTATGCGTGCATGCAGGTTCTCGGGTCCCACAGGCTGCATCAGGGTCATGCACCACAGCTCTGGTGAGGGCCTGGGATAGGACATGGGCAGGGCTTTCAGGGAAGAACCATGGCTAGGCCTCCAACCCACATAGAACTCTGGCGGGCCCAGCACCACCTGAGTAGGCCTTTGTAGGGCTGCAGGGTAGGAGGTCACAGGTGCCATCCAGCCACGGAGACAGTTTTGGGTGAAGAAAGTACCTTTGTAGGCAAAGAAGTGGGAACAAAACTCTCTTCCTCTGGGTAGAGGTCCTGGGAGCATCCCTAGGCCAGTTGGTGGGTATTCAGTGGGGTATTCTGAACAAATGACAAAAGACCTACTCCAGGGGTCCGGGTGGGTGGGTGGAGCAGGGCTCTGTGGGGGGCTGTGGTGGAGCAGATGGGCGTGTGTTGGCTGTGTGTGTGGACAGATCCTTGTGGATGTGGTTCCGTGATGTTTTGTGATTGTATGTGTGACTGTATGCTGCTCAGTGTGTTGGGCTCAGGTTGTGTGATGGTGGCTGAGGCTGGCTGTATCCATAGTTGTGAGTTGTGTGGGTGGCTGTGTATGTGTGTGGTTGCATGTGAGCTGGGTGTGAGGTGGGCATGTGTGATTGTGGGCATGCTTGTCTCTGTGCTTTTCTTGCCAGTTTAATTTTCTTCCTCATCAAGAGGGTTTTCTGACTAGCTATGCGTGTCTGTAGTTGGGGTACTTAATGTTTCTAGATGTGAGCCATTGCCGGGAATCTCACATGCGGTTAGAATCTATGATTGCCCTCAGGCTCGGAAGGTGTTGGGTGGGCTGGGCTGGGTAGGTGCTGGTACCAGTTCTGTGGACTGTGTGGGTGCCCTCGGGTGGTTTTACAGCCCCGGGCGCCTAGTGCATGAATGACAGGGGTGGAGACAGCCTGCTTCCCAGAAGAAGGAGCACTTCAAAAATGGGAAGTATCATCAGACCAGTGGTTCAGTTAAGAGCTAAGGAGTCACATGTCACCCCACAGTCAGCCTCGTGACAATTGGGAGGGGAAGGATAGATATCAGTACCCATTTTATAGATGAGAAAACTGAGGGTGAGAGTAAGGGAGACATTCACAGAAGGTTACACAGCTCACAGGAAGTAGAGATGAGATTTAACCCCAGGCAGCTGGCTCCAGAGCCTCTCAGGAGGGAGGAGGGACAACTGTTGAATTTGCCTTGAGGGCTGGGCCTCAGTGTCTTTTCTGAATAAACTCAGATTTGGGAGAGGACCACTGCCTCCACCCATGACTTCAGACTGAATAAAGCAGGGCAGGAGCAGAAAAACTTCCATCCTGCTTCTGGAAGTGGCCTGAATGAGTCCACATCAAGAAGGGACCTGACTGGTTTATGATCCCAGATTAGCCCAAACACTCGGTATTCTCATCTATAACAGGGGACAATGACAGTGCCTACTACCTCAGGGGACAATTGTGAACATTAAAGTGTTCAGAACAGGGCCTGCTGCTGTATGGCTTTTCATTGCTCTTTCCAGCATATTCTGTGTCAGGGAGGAGGCAGCCTTCCTCCACAAGGCCCACCCTAGACCAGGCCTCTCTCAGTCTTAGTTATTCATTCAATGACTATTCATACAAGGGATGACTGTGACATATTAGCCAGCACTTGCTCAGAGCCTGCTGCCATCTTTACACCACCCCTATGTAAATATTTACAGCTCACTGTCCGGTGGGTGAGGACGCCCATTTTACTGACGAGTTAGTTGGGCTCAGAGAAGGCAAATGTCTTGCTTGAGGCCTCAGAGCTATTCTAGGGGAGAAGCCATGCCTGCAGCCTTCCAGCATCTGCCTCCTCTAAGAGAGCCCTGGGATGGCAGAGGGACAGGGGCTCCTGGGAGCTGTGGATGAACATGCTGAGCCAGCTCAGTCCTCCTCCTCTTCCATCTCCTCCCAGATCAATATGCGTCCAATGTGATGAGCATTTATTTTCATGGGTAGGAATGGGGACCTGGGCTCACTATAGACGCTCGAAGATGATCTGATGGGGGCACAAATAGACTGAGAAAAATGCTAGACCAAGTGTGATTTCAAAGGTGGGTTCTTGTGTCCCTCCCTGCCATGCCCTTCTCCCTCCCTGTCCCTGGTTAGATAACCATAGAGGCATAGACAGAGAAAGAACGTATAAATGAATGAGTGAGTACAGCTTCTAATACCCCATCCATCCTACCTGCCTGTGAGATGCAGAAGGCAGCTTGGGGACAGGCTGTGGGAGAACCTGGGCAGCTCATGAAACTTTTCCAGGCTGGTTCTTATTTTGTCCTCTTGTCTTCTCCCCCATCTGTCTTAGGCTGGGTTATCTAGAGAACAAATCCAGTGACGTTTATATATGTATATGTGAATAGAGGTTGATATCAAGGAAATGGCTCACACAGTTGTAGAGGTGGGCAAGTCCCAAGTCCATGGGTCAGATGAACCAAGATGGGCAGGTCAGACAAACAGGCAGGCAAGTTGGTCAGGTAAGAGGACAATAGAGCAGGCTCCTGGTTCAAGTTAAAAGAATCAGAGGTTGGATAATGAGCCAGATGCTGGATCCAGACCCAGCAGAAAGAAAGAAAGCTTTGTCTGAGTGGCCAATAGATTTTTAGCAGGCCACACCCTCTGGGAAATTTTACTTCATTTGATTGACTGCTCACAGCAGATCTCATCATGGGGTTGATTACAGTACATTAGATCTCATTGTAGGTGTCAACCCACTGAGAATCCTGGTCCAGTCAAGTTGACACAAAACCTTAACTGCCACAGCATCCAAAGGCACTCTTTCTGTAGGCCCTTCCACCCCACTGTTGCCCCCAGTGTGCTGTTCTGCCTAGCCCCTCGCAGACTGAAAGGAGGGATGTTGGGGTTTGGCCCTCCCCATTACCAAGGGGCCTGTAGATGGGAGACTATGCCAGAGCCCAGGATGTGTTCGTATGTGCATGTATCTGTGTGTGTGAAAATCTACAAAGCACCTCCATCCCCTAAGGGTGCCCTGGGCTTGTGGAGAGAGCCCTGTACCTTCTTGCGCCCATAGGCTGGTTTCTAGACCCCTGGGGACCCCAGGCAAACGCTGTCCTCCATTTCTCCCCCTCCAGATCTCAATGTCCTCATCTACCAGATGGGGTCCCATCCACAGGCCTCAGAGTTCTGAGTGTCAAGTGGGATGTGGACAGGACACATTACCCTACAAGCAAGGTAAGCACTTGCTTATGACATCAAAAAAACAGGGGCACCAATTGTTCAAAGAAAAGACCCATTAATGTCAAGCAGACGGGACACAGGACTAATGAGGGTCCCCATGGAAGGGAGCTGGCAGGGTATCACATGAAACGGATACCAGCTCCACTGTGTGAGAATGTGCTGGCCAGACATAAAGCTCCTGCAGGGTCAAGAGGGCACCATGTGCAAGGTTGTTTAAGCTATGTGGTCCCTACTACTTGAACATCTTTGTTGACATATGTCTCCTATGGTCCCCTCCCTCCTTATCTCAGTAGGTCTGTTACGAGCATGTTATTTCTTTCTAATAATTAAGAGGTGGGGGTTGAGCTGTGGAGTCTACCTCTTGCTACATTTACCCAATATACAAGTGGATCCAAATAGAGTAAGAGCCGATTACGTGAATAGATAACAGGTCTCTGATCCATTTTGAGAGAACCATCTTGCACATCATGTCTGCTGATCTAGCAACTCCAGCCAGGAGGGCCATGATACAAACACAAGGGTTTGCTTATGCCCAGGTCCTAGTAAACAACCAGCGAGAACTCCAGTTCCAAGTGAGGGTACTCAAACAAGCTAAATCAATTCAATTACTTTTTAACTGCATAGCATTTATGTATTGAGTTATGTCATAAGTTTTATAAATAATATTATTTATAACATATGTTTGGACTCCTGGTATGATGCAGCAGGATTAGCAGGGGGCTACGAACCACAAGGTAGGCAGTTCAAACCCACCAGCCACTCCTTGGAAACCGTATATAGGAGTTGGAACCGACTTCATGGCACTAAGAACAACATATGTTTGTCATATATGAGGAGGCAATCTAGCACAAATTTAATATAATACTAACATGGGTAATAATTTGATATAATACAAACATAGCAAACATCTAAGAAATACTGGAAGTATTATTTATCTAACATGCAGTTCAAGCCTGCCAGTCTCTCCAAGGAAGAAAAATAAGGCTTTCTGCTCCCTCAAAGATTTTAAGTCTTGGAAATCCTATATGCAGGGTGGGGAACATCTGGCCTGAGGGCTGTATAAGGTCCAAGAAATCATTTGGTCTGGCCTAGCCCAGGTAACTGGAGTTCCAGCCATCACACTGTCATTGTTAAGTGCCATCGAGTCGGACTCATAGTGACCCTGTATAGCATTCCCAAGGAGCAGCTGGTGAATTTGGACTGACGACCTTGCTGTTCAAGCCAATCTTATGGTCAAGGGCTTATCCTACAGTGCCACACCAGGACTTTATCACATTTGTTGTTGTTGAGTGCCGTTTAGTCAGTTCTGACTCATAGCAACCCTGTATAGGGTTTCCAAGGAACCACCGGTGAGTTTGAACTGCCAAACTTGCAGTTCAAACTGACCTTGGTGTTGGTGGTTATGTGTTATGGAGTTGGTTCTGACTCATAGCGACCCTGTATAGGGTTTCTGAGGTGACAAACTTTTACAGGAGCAGAAAGCTTCATCTTTCTCCCACAGAACAGCTGGTAATTTTGAACTGCTGACTTTAAGGTTACCATCCTGACTCGTAACCACTATACTACCAGAGCTCCTTAAACCCACTTTGTTGTTGTTGTTGTTGTTGTTAAGTGCTGTCTAGTAGTTTCCGACCCATAGTGACCATGTACAGGGTTTCTAAGGAATGGCTGGTGAGCTTGAACCACTGACCTTGTGGTTCAAATAACTTTGCAGTTCGGCACATTAACTCACAGCACTACACCAGGACTCCAAATCCACTTTATAGGGGTGAGTTAATTAAATGTTTGACCAAATTTAGCAGGCTGATTTTTAAGCAGCTAATTTTTATGGCCTACGCATGATGTTATAAAATTTGGCCAAAAAAAGATTCCCTACCCCTGCTGTATAGGTTTGCAATGAGCCAGAATCAATGGCATTAAACAACATCAAAAACAACATGAAACGTTTTATATTTATGTATCAAGTGAATTTCATTTTTATTGTCTATTGTAGGGCCACAGCGCTTGATATTCCTCTATACAAGGGGCTTCAAAATATTCGTGGAAAAAATTCCATTATCTTTTAATTCCACTTTTCCATGAACTTTTTGAAGCACCTTCATAGATGTTAATGCATGAGGTGTTAGGCACATTAAAAAGACACAAAATTCAGTATTTACTTATGGCACAAAATACATTTCTGTTTTGCAACAAGAAGTGTGTTTCTAAATTCATCTTCCAAGAAAGCAACAAAAGACTTTTACCAGAACATTACATTTAAAGTTTACCAGAATATTTACATATCTCTGTGTAAGGAAATGGGATAATTCCTTGAAATGAATAACGATGCCATATCATTCACTCTGAACCCTATTCAGTGTGGTTATGAATATTGATGTATTTCTTCTTGAAAAATACTTTTCACAACTGAGTACATCCAGATACCCTACCATTTCCTGCCCAATGAACCTCTGTAGGATAAACACCGGACTGCTAATCATAAGGTTGGAGGTTCCAATCCACCAGTCATTCCTTGGAAACCTTGTACAGGGTTGCTGTGAGTTGGAATCGACTCACTGTCACTTAACAACAACAACAACAACAAACCACTATGTTCCCTTGTTTTCACAGCGGAAGGGATGACTGTGTTCATTGTCACCACTAAACCAGACATAAGGCCACGTCTGGGCTTTGGCTTCTCAAGTTAAGTAGAAAATGAACAACTCTTGTCTCTTAGTTCTCTCTCTTTCAGTAAAAAAAAAAGTTACATCACAAATAGCCAACACACACACACACTTACATATACATGCATGAGGGGACTTATATTGTTGCAACAACTTCATTATCTTTAAATTCCATTTTCCATGAACTTTTTAAAGCTATCTCACCTGTGTGAGTGTTTGAGGTCATGAGCAAGCAGTGGAGGGGGACCTGTAGACTCTCAGACTTTAGGGTCCTTGCATGCCTTGATCTGGTCCTGGATGTGGCAGAAAGAGTAGTTGACATGTTGTGTGTGGCTCTGTACTGGGCTCTGTGGGGGGGGGGGGGTCACCTTACTTCTTACAATAGCTCCAAAAGAAGCTAAGTGAGTGATTTCTCCATTGAGCATACAAGCCTTGCATAAGGTGGATTCTCCTGCTGCTGAGTTCCTAAGGCACAGGGCGTTCTAACTATGAGTTCTGAGAAGACGTCCTAGATTCCCTCCTATGGAAGAGGATGTTAGACCTTCTCAGCATCACTGGTACAAATGGCATTGTCTGAACTCTTGTGCTCAAGCTGCTCCCTTGAAGGTCTGGAGCCTGTTCCTTGGGGCACAGCTTAACCCCTGGAGGTGCAACACGCCAGACACGGTCTAAGGAAGCCCTGCCTTTTGGAGGTGGACAGAGTGGGCACTTGACTGTGGACAGCACAGGTCAGCACTGCAGTTGGGGTTCCTAGAAGATCTGCTTCCAAAGCATGTGCTTGGCCTTTGCCCACCCCTCCTGGGTAATTTTCTAAGGAACTATGGGGCTCTGTATAAAACCCCATCTGACACCCTTCCATGGCTCCTGAAGTCTGATATCTACTGGCTTCACCAGGCCATGGACCGGTCAGCCCACCTCTGGCCCACCCCTCTTGGCCTTAATGCACAGGTTACCCAATGTCCCCCATACAGCTTGTGGCCCTCATTGAGTGGTCTCCCCAGTGCTGTCTTCTTGTCTCAGAATTTGCTTTCTCCCCACCCCAACCCCACTTCATTTGGCTAATTCACCTTCAGGTCTCTAGCCAAGATGCCCTCGTCACTGCCCACACCTACACCAGGGAGATTGTGAGCAGGGAGGCGGGGGAGGCAGGGGCTGGGTTGCTTCCACTCAAGACTCGTTTATTAAACGGATAAAGGCACACCAGCCTTGGGGTGAGAAGTCTCATCTCACTCACCCATTTTTCTGCTGGAGCAACTGAGGCCAATGGCACTCCTAACCGCACCTCTTCTATTTTTCTCTCTCGCCTCATTCCCCACAAGTGATTCACATAATAGCATTTTCAAAGCCTGTAATTTGCCCAAGTGTTTGGGCTTCAGGGTGAAGTTTGGACTCATCTATGAGTTGCTGGTGCTGCAGGCCAAGGCAATGCCAGCCCCACTGGGTGCTGACCTGCTCTATCAGCTCCAAAGAAGTATTCATGCTGGCGTCTGGCTCCGCCCTGGGACTCCTGGCACCCTGAAAAAGGCATTCCTCCCTGCCCTGTCCCCCACCCTCAGGAGCGTGTGGTTTGCCACCTGAAGGCGTCTCATAAAAGCTCAGTGCTAATGAATCAATCACAGAGACGTGAATTGGTTAAAGTGGGGCCATGCTTCCCTGTGGGTGACTGACGTATTAATGAGTGCCAATTATTTTCAGCATTAATAATTAATGCTCTAACCATGCCTCAGGAGCTCCCTGGGAAACACACACAGGTCCTGTCTGAGCTCCCTGACCAGGCTGCTGCCAAATGTTGTTTATGGTCCTGTTGTGAGGTTCAGAAGCAGGATGCCACACAGAGCATCCTCTGTGAGAGAGGGGTCGGAGTGGGCTGTTAGCTCCATGAGGGCAGAGCCCGTGTCTGCCAGTGCCCTGGAAGTACCTGGCACAGAGTAAGTGCTCAATAAATGCCCATGGACTGATTGGCTTTATCCAGGTCCCGGCAGCTGTGTAGTCACAGCCAGGCTCCCCACCTTCCCCTGCCTTCCTCGTCTGTAGTTTTAGTATTTAAAAAGTGAGTGGTTGGACAAGACGGCCCATCCATTCATGCATTCTGCTAGTACTTATTAAGTGCCTATTAAGTACAGGCACAGAATCAACTGTCTCCACACTTCCCTGTAGCCTCCATGGGTTTCTGCCATGGCTGGCAGCCACTCTCCTTGGAGAGGCAGTGGTCATGGGCGTTTGGAATGGCATTAGGAGTGGCAGGTCATACTGAGCTGGTTTATACTTCCAGGCCAAGGACCAGGCCTGCTGCCAGCCTGCTATGTCCTCCTGGCCTGCACTTACTGGATCCTTATCGAGACCCTTTGTGGTTGGGAGCACTGTGTCTTCAGGAATCATGATATGAGAAAAGTTTCACTTTAGTAATACATTTCCTCCTCTGCACACGTACTCAGGGGCCCATGACAGGGCCAGGGTGGGCAGGGTCAGGTGTGCTGGTATGGTGTTAGAAGACCAGTGGTCTTCCTCACCAGGGGAGCATTTCTGTGTCAAGTTAGGAAAGAAGTCCCCGTCCCATCCCATCCCCTGTGAGCCATGGGAGGCAGGCCTTTCCAGGGCCAGTGGTTCTCCTGGGGAGAAGAAGTCTGTGGTTGGAAATGAAGGAGTCTCAGGGGCTGCTTAGATCACAGTACGGAAGAGAAGGCCATCCAACCTCCCATTCTATTAGAGGGGAAACTGAGGCCCAGAGAGGTCCCACAGCTAATACAGCCCAGCTTAGTAGCCCATGCAGTTTCCAAGTGCTAGTTCTGTGCACGGGCCTTCAGAATCCCTGCTGATGTCACATTCACTTGGTGCTGGGATGTGTAGACATGAGAACACAGTTCTCCAGGGCAAGAGGCAGGCCTAGTGAGGGCTTCCAGTAAGAGGCAGGCCTCAGCTGGATGGCCTCAGCCAAGGTACCTTCCTGAAAGTTCCACCTGGGGAAAAGGGCTTCTTGTTTCCTTTTTTCCCAAGAGGTCCCAAGTTTAGAACTTGGCCGGCAGCCGACTATGAAATAGCTCTGGAGACTCAGCATCACCACTTCCTAGTTGTGAGCCTGTAGGTTGGTTACTTAAGCTCTCTTTACCTAGGCTCCGTCGTGATAAACTGGAGCTAACTGGGATTGCACTCGTGGATTTGTGGTGCAGCGGCAAAGAGGAGATAATGATAGTAGCTAAGATCCCTGACTGAGTGCTCCTGGTGTGCCCAGCGCTCGCCACATGTTTTCACTAGAGCGTCACTGAACTGGGAGCTCTTATCATTCTAGGCCACAGATGAAGAAACTGAGGGGCAGACAGGGTAAGTGACTTGCCAAAGGCCACACAGCATGGAGGAGCTGGATTTAAATTCCAGGTCCTGGTACAACGTACTCTGAGACCCAGCCCCGGCTTGTGGGGTCTGGTCGTTTGAATGCCAGACTTTCCCTGGAGCCCAGCAAACAGAAATCCTGAAAATAGTGCCAAATGGGACCCCAAAGGGAGCAGGGTGCCCAAGGAGCCTCCTGAGAGTGCTGAAGTCCTGCCTCTTGATGCCAGGTCAGTGTGATCCTGGCTACCTTGAGGAACAGACTGGCCCAGCTCACTTTGTTGGGTCCCGTCTATGGATCACAGTCTTGCCTGGTTCCCACCTAGAACGTCCATTTTCCCATCTGTGCAGACGTGGAGTGCTCTGAGCATGCTCTCTTGGCCAGGTCCTTTCCCAGCTCGCTCTATTGTTACACATGTGGGCACCATGAGCCCCTGCACTTCCTTGCATCTCTAGGCCAATGGGTGAAAGGAGCTCAGACCTAGAGCCAGGATCTGGCCAAATAGGCTCTGAGATCCAGGAGGTGGAGGAGAGGTCAGGAAGCTACCAGGGCTCTTTGGGCTTTTATATGGAAGTTATTGTCAAATGATGGGCAGAACCCAAAGGAGAGGTCAGTGCCCAGATCAGGAGAGTCAGGAATAGAATGGGAGCCATTTACTGAGGGTTTTCAGTGTACTAGACATGCTCATAAGACCATACATGAAAATGCCTTTCATCACATCACCACATCAAGAGGCTATTGTGGGAGCCCAGAGGGTTGGGGGGCAGGTTTTTAAGGAAGGTCTTCTTGAAGGAGGTGACCCCTGAGTTGAATCTTGTATTGCAAATGGGAACTGGCCAGGAAAGAAGGACAGATGGAAAGGTTTTCTAGGCAGTGGCCCCAGGAGCAGCAGAGGACCTGGACCAGACAGCCTCAGCCTTGAGTGCTTCTATCAAGCCACGCCCAGTCCCAGGGGAGGGTCCAAATGTTGCTGCTTCTTGCATGCCTTCATGACACATCACTCCTGCACCCCTCCTTGGGGCCTTGCCTTTGATGGTGTCCCAAAGCCATTTGACCCATCAGGCCCTTTAGTAGTCAAGAATAAATTGATCTAAGAGTACCTCTTCAAAGGACTATCTCCTCTTCTCTTTTTATTAAAACAGTCTCCTTTAGTGGTGGGTTTATTAGCATTGTGGAGACAATTAGGAAAACAGAAAAGTGAAGGAAACAAAACCTCCGTAATCCTGGCTATCAGCAGACACCATCGGTTACATCCACCACTTGTCCTCTATCAGTGTAAGTGCGGTTCCACACCGGCCTGTTCCACCTGCCACCACACAATCAGCTTTTTAGTAAAGGAATTTTTTATTATTAAAAATGTGTTTTATATTTTGCGATGTATGCTCCCTGTACCCAGTCCCCCTTATAGGAATCACTATTGCTCCCAGCTTCTTGTGATAGTTTTTCCTGGGGGAGAGAGGCTGTGCACCCTAAACTGCCCCCAATCACATATCCTCACCCTATGATCAGCAATAAGTGTTCTTCTATACCTTATCACCCCCGTCCCCCACTTAACAATGTTGGAGAAAAATATTGAAAATACCATGGATTGCTAGAAGAACAAACACATCTGTGTTGAAGGAAGTGCAGTCAGAATGCTCCTTAGAAGTGACGATGGGGAAACTTTGTCACTTGTACTTCCAACATCAGGAGAGACCAGTCCCTGGAGAAGGACATCATGCTTGGTAAAGTGGAGGGTCAGTGAAAAAGAGGAAGATCCCCAATGAGATGGATTGGCACAGTGGCTGAGGCAGTGGGCACAAGTGTAACAGTGATTGTGAGGATGGAATGGAACTAGGCCGTGTTATGTTCTGTTGTGCATAAGGTGGCTATGAGTCAAAACCGACTTGATGGCACCTAACAACAACGCTTGCTTCTAAAAGATCATTCCACAGTACTATTTAAAGAGCATCCTCAATCTACTTAAAAGTGTCATAGCTTTGCAATGTCCAGATAAAATCTTCTGTTTATTTATTTTTAATCAGTCCCCTATTGATGGACATCCAGGATGTTTCCAATGTTCTACTGGCAAGAGTAATACTAGAATAACAGCAAGCTAATTGAGTGCTTTCAAGGGGCCAGGCCTGTTTAAATACTTTCTATGTGTTTCTATTGTTTAATGCCTTCGTATCCCTCTGACAGAGTCCTGATGTAGCACTGCAGAAGAATTCACTGGACTGCAAGGTTGGTTTGAACCGCAAGGTCAGTTGTTCAAACTCACCATCCACTCCTTGGAAACTCTATAAGTCAGAACCGACTTGACAGCAGTTAACAACACCAACCTTCTGACGCAAGTACAGGGAGGTGAATGTCTTTGGGGGATAACTTTGTAGACAGAGCATTGCTGCTTCCAAACCCATGAAGCCAGACTGTAAAGCCATTTGAATAGCAAGGTGGATGGTTCAAGCTCACCAGAAGCTCCTCAGAAACTCTATGAGTCGGAACTGACTCTACAGCACTTAACAACAACAACAAGTTGTAATACAGGATTAGAAAACGGTCAGGGCACAGTTGTTTCAGTCAATGGCTGATAAATGCCTGTAGGACATGGCACTCAACCATAAGCCTCAGCCTGAAGGCACTTAACTCCATGGGTCAGCAAACCTAGATGTCCACTTAAGAGCCTGAAGTAATCCCACTCTGTAAGTAAGCTTCCTGCCCATTTTCTTGCTTCATGGGTTTGGAAGCCCACTCCCCCGGTGTCACAGCTTTCCGTCTCTGGGACAAGGAGGTTCAATGCTCTTCTCTCCTGGTTCTTCTTTGATGGTAGTGAAAGCTCCCCTTCTCCTGCTGTAATGGTTCATTTTATACTCATGTTCGAGGTTCCCTTTTTTACAGTTAACAATGAATGCTGCAAACATTTACAGCTGAATGTTGTATCTTCTCCCACCCTCCCTTACCCAGACTCAGCAGGGCAGAAATGTTGTTTGGTGAGAGTTACAGATTAGGGCTAGAAGAGATATTAGATAATTCCCTACACCATAACACCCTTCATGCCTGGAACTGAACTTACCGACCTGGCTCCATTTTCAGCCAAATGAGAGCCAGATCTGTAAGGTGAACCATAATACCACGGATGCACACATTCACTAGAACAATCAACCACATGAGATCAAAAGGGCAGCATTTGGGATAATGCTCAGAAGGCAGGAAGAGACAGGAAAGAAGTATGAAGGAAAAGGGTTAAACACAGGGAAGTTGTGTGACTATGTTATGGGATTGCAATCATTGTCACAAACAAAGTGTGCATTGATTGTTGAATGAAAAAATCAGTCTGCCCTGTAAATTTTCACCCAAATCCTAATAGAAAATCATGTGGCAAAACATATATCACATGACATAGGCTACTGTGATGATTTTAAAGTGTGCAGTCAATGACGTGATTTACATTCTCAGTGTTGTACAACCTTCACCAGTATCTATTTCCAGCACTTTTCATCACCCCAAACAGAAACTCTGTACCAATTGAGTAATAACTCCCTGTGTCCTTCCCCTCCACTTCCTGGTAACCTTTAATCTACTTTTTGTCTCTAGGAATTTAACTATTTTAGATAGTTCTTCTAAGTGGGATCATATAATCATTCGTTTAAAAGAATACTTTGATGCCTGTCTCTTAATTTAGGACCCTTTCTCCTGCTTTTGGATGTTTAGATTACTACCAAATTTTCTTCTCTATAAATAATGCTGTGATGAACATCTAGTGGACGTTGCATTGTCAATGGGTGTGCCTATTGTTCCCCAAGATTTCTACTGTGGGGGTGAAAAGAGGCACCTGGGAAGCCTCTTTTCACCCCCTGAGGACTTTGTTGGATTAAATTCTGATAGTAGGTTTGGGCTGGGATCAGACATACTAGGAAGCTCCCAGGTGACACTGATGTTGGAAGGGCTGCATTTTGAGGAGCAAGGCATCTTTGAAACATCTTCCTCAAGGAGGCTACCACCAGGTCAGGGAATGGGCTCAGGACTTCTCTTCGCCCTGGCATTTGGGGACGCTCAGGTCCTTTGGGGATTGCCTGAGGCTCCTGGATAGGACTACAGCTATTAGTCTTTTCCTTGTGCCCATGAGATGGCACTCCCAGGGCTACTTGGTGTCTCTGATTCTCATCTGCCCTTGGAGGTCTCTGAGGTTTGTCTGCAACAAGGCTGCTCCTCCCTGCCTCTCAGACCTAACCTGCCTGCCGCTTGGATGCTGTGGGCGGGTCCCTTCTTCCTCTGCTGATGGCTGTTCTTGCATCTTCCCCATCAGTAAGATGCTCTAATAACAGGCCTTACTTCCTAGGGAGCGTGTGGAGTCTGAATAAGACGCTCAGTTTCTAGCAGGTAGCACTCAGCAAGCACTTGGTATTGCTGGCTGTCATTTCTGTGAGCAGGAGGTGATCCAAGACAAGCAGTCAGGTAGAGCAGGCTCCGTGTCTGACTTTCTAGGAGTGATCACTTCCTCTCATATCCTCTCTGTGCTCCATCCTTTTCACAGCTGCTCACTGAGTGTTCATAGGGGCATGGGCTGTCCTTAGTGGTCCCTGTCCTTAAGGAGCTAATGGCTCAGTGAAGGCAACATGGACCAGGGAAAGCGTCCTTGGGGAGGTGAGAATTTAGTTGAGTGTCAAAGAAGGAGCTGACCAGGAAAGAGGTGGCATTGGGTGAGCTGGGCTAGCACTGCAGGCAGAGGGAACAGCCTGTGACAAGTCTCAAATTGAAGAAACCAAATGGAGCCTGTTGTTGTTAGGTGCCGTCAAATAGATTCTGACTTATAGCAACCCTGTATAGGGTTTCCAAGGAGCGGCTGGTGAGTTTGAACTGCTGACCTTGTGGTTCCAACTGACCTTGCGGTCTATTGATGTATCCCACAGTGCCACACCAGGACTCCATGGGGTGAAAATGAGGTGAGTTCAGAGGCACACCATTGCAGAGGCCAGATGGATAGGGGGAGGGCCAGGCCATATGGGCCAGCATGCCATGGACGTTTGGGCTTGGAGCATCTGACTTAGGTTGTTAGAAGATCAGGATTATAGAGGAGGCCCCAGCAATGTCCAGGGCAGAAATGGCCATGGAGGTGAACAGAGGCTGAACTCAGATGGCAGGGTGGGCAGGATTTGGTGATATACCAGGAAGGGGTCGGGGGGGAAGCAGCTTGTGATTTTTTTGTGGAAGGGGGACCAGGAGGGCTCAGTGGCCTGCCCCTCACGCCTGACTTCTTGCTTCCTCAGGCAGCCCTGGCGCTATGCCCAGAGTCAGCTAGGGCTCTTCTGACTGACTCAGGGTGATGGGGCCAGGCCAGTCCTGTCAGGTCACACAGCCGTGCCCAGGCCTCAGCACAATCCATTCTCCCCATTGTCTCATCTTACAGAACAGAATGGCGAGTTACCCTGGAATTGACTCTGACTCAGAGTCCCTCAAGTGTCTAACTAGAATTGTGCTTCACAGCTGACTTGTCTCCAGACTTTTCTTCTGAGGCACCTCTAGGTGAACTCTAATCTCTAAGTTTTCAGTTTGTACCTGAGTATGTTTACTACTCACCCCTCCCAGCAACATGATAAAATAGGCTACAGTGGCTTTCATGGGAGCTGAGGCTAGGGTGTGTGTGCACACGCCCACCTTGGGGAGCATTTTGGGGATGAGGCAGGCCATGTGCAGGGATCAGGAGCTTTGTGAAGTCAGTAAAGTCAGTGTTCATAGAAATTGTGGAGAGACCTCTGGATGGAAGCAGGCTGGGAAGCAGTAGCTTCAGCTGATGTCCCTGCATGTCGGACGAACATACAAGTCCTCCTGGGCAACAGACCCCAGGAAGGGAGTTAGGACTTCAAATGGCAAAGTCTCTGGTCAGTGCACTTTGCATAAGACACTCCAGGCAGCCCACTTGATGGGAGAGGGGTTGAGAGATCGGTCCTAAGACTCTCAGGAAGCTTCACTAAGGGCCCACGGCTGAGGTCTAATCACAGCACTCTCAGGAGGAGTGCAAAAGCCTCGCTTATTACCTTTTCCTCGGCCTCTGATGTGAGAAGGCTCCAAGATATTGCATGGCCTGCCCAAGGTCACGAGAAATGGAAAGACAAGCAAGAGCAAACCCAGCCAACAAATCCAAGGACACTCATGAACCAGAAACCCCTCGACTCTCCTCCCTCCTTCCTTGTCACTGGAGAAAACTGTCTGTGACTATCATTACAAGGCCAGCTGAGCCTTCAGAAATTCCTCACCAGTGAGAGGTTCCTCCTGGGCAGAGGGGCCCCTGCCCTCAGAAGGGCTTGTGGTAAACTGTTGTGATGAACTATTTCTAAGGTAGGAAGAGAGAAACTAGATCACCAAGCCCTGGGGAAGGACTGTGGTTGGCACAGAAAATAGATGAACTCATCAACAGGAGGGCGGGGTTGGGGGCTCCTACTGATGGCTGGGGTTGGAGGCTGGTCATGGGGATGTTTCTGGGGCTCAGAGACAGGATCTGGACTTACTTGTCTTAGGAACCTAGTTCCTGAATGTGTGTGGAGGGTCAAAGGTGTCTGTGGCCAGCAGGCCATGTGCTCCCACTGCCATGTTCTGTCTGTCTGTCTGTTGGTGGGGCTGAGCGTATGTCTTCTTACTCATCTGGGACCTGAGTTACTTCATTTCAAAATGTTGCTCTATCCCTGGACCGAGCTGGGCATCAATGAGGGAGCCTGCCTCAGGAGTTGGGGGGGATTCAAGAGTTCTTACAGCCACAAAAGAAGACAGATGTGGGCACTGAGGATCTTCAGGGGTGAGGGAGAGTGAGGAGGACAGAGGGATGTCCAGGGTTTGTAATAGTGACCAGAGAGGAACGTAGGAGGGAAAGTCACGCCAGGCAGTGCTGGGTGAGGTGTGGAGGAAAGAGGAAAGAGAAGGGGATGAGTTGAGTTGAATTTGGGGGTCATGTAAGGTGCTTTAAAGCATGGGCTCCACAGCAGGACTGCCTGGGTGCAAATCCCAGCTTCACCAGACACAGTGTGTCTTTGAACAAGTGATGTCACCTCTTTGAGCCTTAGTTCCCCCCCTTGTGAAATGGGGATCATAATAGTAGTACTGGCCTCCCAGGTTGTGTTGAGGATTAAATGAGACAATGCATAACATATCCTTGTCACATAATAACAATCATCATCGTCCTTGTAACTGCCATTGTCATTAGAATCAGGTGGAGACGTAGGTCTGGCTCCCAGAAACTAGGAATTGGGAATGTTTTCCATATTGGGCCATATAGGTGGGAGGAGAAGCAAGGTGTCAGGGAGGTTACTGAGTGTGTGTGTGTGGGGAGGGAGGCAGGAAGGAGGAGAGATGAGGGCTGAAGGAGGAACTCAGTGAAACCTCAACCTTTAAGGGTCCCATGGAATGAAAGGAGGCCAGAAAAGACAGTATGCAACTAAGGAGGCTCTGTGCCCACCAACCCAAGTGCCAGGCCTTTATCACACTGTAGCTGCTTTTCAATATTTGAAAATAACTGCATTATTGAGCTATAACTCATAAAATTCCTGGTGTGGAGCTGTGGGTTAATGCGCTGGGCTGCAAAGTTGTTTTGAACTGCAAGGTTGGAGGTTCAAGCTCACCAGCTGTTCCTCAGAAACCCTGTACAGGGTCGCTATGGGTAGGAACTGACTCGACGGCACTTAATAACAACAACAACAACAACAACCATAAAATGCACCTGCTTAAATGTACAATTTAATAGTTTTTAGTATATTCACAAGGTTGGACAACCATCACCACCATCTAATTTCAGAACATTTCATCACCCTCCTCCCTCTAAAATATACCCAGGTCCCTTAGTGGTCCTGGAGTGGTGCTGCAGGATAGTGTGCTGGACAGCAAGGCCAGTTTGAATCACAAGGCTGGCGGTTCAAACTCACCAGCCTTTCTTTGGAAACCCTATACAGAGTCACTATGAGTTGGTACCGACTTGACGGCACTTAACGACAACAACATTAGTGGTTACTCTCCCCACACCCAGCCCTAGGCAACCGTTAACCTACTTTCTGTCTCTATAAACAGTTCTGTCTCTATTATGTTCAGTTCATATAGATGGATTATATAAGTAACTTAATACATTGTACAATATGCAACCTGTGTCTGGTTTCCTTCATGTAGCATAATGTTGCAGGATGTATCTGTACTTCATTTCTTTTTATTGCTGAATAATATTCCATTGTGTGGATAACTCTCATTTTGTATATCCCTTTATCAATTAAAAGACATTTGGATTGTCTGTATTAGATTATGATAAAAATAGTGTTATGAATATTTTGTACAAGTTTTTGTGTGGCTGAATGTTTCCAGTTCTCTTGGATATATACCTAGGAGTGGAATTATATGATAAGTCAATGTTCAACCTTTTGTGGGACTGCCAGACGGTTTTCTACAGTGTCTGAACTATTTTAAATATGTTCAAGCTCACCAGCCACTCCTTGGAAACCCTATACAGGGTCGCTGTGGGTCTGAACCGACTTGACAGCACTTATCAACCACAATAACCAGCCATGTAAAATGTAAAATAGAAGACCACAGCTTTCAGTATGGGTTGCACCTCAGTGCAAAGAAAATAAAAATCTTCACCACTGGACCAGTAAATACCATCATGATAAATGGCGAAAAGATTGAAGTCTTGCTTGGATCCACTATCAACACTCACTGAAGTAGCAGTCAAGAAACCAATGTATTGCATTGGGCAAATCTGCTGCATAAGACCTCTTTAAAATATTCAAGAACAAAGATGTCAGTTTGAGGACTGAGGTGCTCCTGACTCAGATATTTTCAGTAGCCTCATATGCATGTGAAAGTTGAACAATGAATAAGGAAGACTGTAGAAAAATTGATCCATTTGAGTTATGGTGTTGGAGGAGAATATTATAAGTACCATAGACTGCCAAGAGAACAAATGTGTGTTGGAAGAAGTATAGGCAGAATAGTAAGACTGTTAGAGATCAAGATGGTGAGACATCGTCTCTCATACTTCAGACATATTATCAGGAGGGACCAGTCCCTGGAAGACATCATGCTTGGTAAAGTGGAGGGTCAGAGAAAAAGAGGAAGATCCCTGACGAGATGGATTAGCACAGTGGCAGCAGCAATGGGCAGTACGGAACTGGACAGTTTTGTTTTGTTGTACATAAGATCTTTATGAGCTGTAACTAACTAGATGGCGCCTAACAACAACAAGAACAACCAGCAATGTATGAGTGTTCCAATTCCTCCATGTTCTTGCCAACATGCCAACATGTCAACACTTATTACTGTCTCTGTTTTTTATTATAGCCATCCTAGAGGGTGTGAATTGTCACTTTTCTCTGGTTTTGATTTGTAATTCCCTGGTGGTTAATCATACTGAACATATTTTCATGGGATTGTTGGCCATTTGTGTATCTTCTTTGGAGAAATGTTGACTTAGATCCTTTGCCCATTTAAAAATTGGATTATTTATCTTTTTATCATTGAGATGTTGTTGTGTTGTTAAGTACCATCAAGTCTGTTCTGACTCATAGTGACCCTGTGTAGGGTTTACAAGGAGTTGCTGTTGGGCTTGAACCACCCCAACTTTGTGGTTAGCAGTCCAGTGCTGATCCTACAGAAGTATAAGTCCTTTATTTGATTTTCAAATGTTTTCTCCTGTTCTTTGTCTCTGCCTTTCTTGATGGCACCCTTTAAAGTATGAAAGTACTACGTTTTGATTACGTTCAATATATCTATTTTATGTTTTATCTTTTATGTTTATAGTGTTCTATCTAAGAAGCATTGCCTAGTCCAAGGTCATGAAGATTTATACCTAAGTTTTCTTCTAAGAGTTTTTTTTTTGTTTTTGCCTCTTATATTTTAGACCTTTGAGTTATTATTATTATTTTTTATGATGTAAGAAAGGGGCCCACCTTTATTCTTTTACATTTGGGAATCCAGTTGTCTCCGGATCATTTCTAGAAAAGACTATTCTTTCCACAGTGAATTTTCTTGGCAGTCTTGTTAAAAGTCAACTGACAGGAAATGCGAGGTTTTATCTCTGGACTCTCAATTCAATTCTGTTGATCTAGCCTTACAGTACCTCTACACTGTCTAACTACTGTAGCTTTGTAGTAAGTTTTGAAGTAGCTTTATTTTGAGTCCCTTGACAATCCATATGAACTTTAAGATCAGCCTGTCAGTTTCTGCAAAGAAACCAACTGGAATTTTTATAGCAACTTTATTCAATACACATATAAATTAAATATGGTGTTAAGTGTCGTCCAGTTGGGTCTGACTTACAGCGACTTTGGGTAGGGTTTCCAAGGAGCGGCTGGTGAATTGAAACTGCTGACAGTGTGGTTCGAACTAGCCTTATTGTGGAGTGTTTATCCTACAAAGCCACACCAGGACTTTAAATTAAATATACATCTAAATATAAATCAGTCTATGGAGCATTGCTGTCTTAGCAATATTGTCTTCCAAGCCATGAACATGGGATAACTTTCTTTTTTATACAACTTTTTATTGTGAATTGAGTGAAGGTTGACAGAGCAGATGAGTAGTTTCACATTAAAAAATCATACATTTCATTTCACTTCAATGATTATAATCCCCTCCGTATAACAGTTGTCCCACTTTCTCCCTGTGATTCTTGTTTCCATTCCACTCTCCTTCCCAACCCTTCTGAATTTTGTCCTTAGCTAAAGTAAACTCTGCCCTTTTGATCTCGAGTGGTTGATCATTCCATGATGAGCATACCTAACTTGTACTGTTGTCTCCCAGCTTCACAGAAAAATGAGCTGAGAAGGTGAGTTCAGTTTCAGACCTGATGGATGGGTAAGGGTCATAGTTTCAGTTCCCTCCAGTCACTTTGACCAGTAAGCCAATTTTTTGTTTTTTCTTTTTAAAAATAGCTTTGAGATTTATTCCACATTTTCTCCTACTCTAACCAGGATATTCTAATATGATCCCTTTCAGAGCAGTTGGCAGTGATAGCTGGGCACCATCTAGCTCTTCTGGTCTCAGGGTTGTGGAGACTGATGTTCACATGTTGCATTAGTCCATTGAACTAAGTGACTCCAAGTGTCTTCAGTTTTCATCACTCTTCTTTCCTCCGCACAGGGAGAGACCAATAGCTGTACCTTAAATGACACCTCATGAGCTTTTTTCCCCCTCACTTTAAAATCATACTTTAAATTTTCAGTTCAGGTATAAAGAGGCACATATATGTACACACTCACATATATATTTATTCAAAGAATCAGGGAATGTATAGTATAAACATATGGAGTAGACACTGAAATTCAAGTATTTTCCTGGAATGTATTTTAATAAGAAACAAAAGTGTGAACAAAAGTTCAAGTCATTTTAGCTTCTACATTTCCCTTGAAGTATCTAGCAAATTACAGTACCTAAAATTACAGTGAAGAAATCTTCTTTTAATTATGGTAAATAAAATACTTACTGCTGACCAAAATCTGATGCTTTTGTTCTCCTCCATACTCTCAACATGCCTGGCAAATAGGGAATGGTTAAATGACCAATTCCCATAGATGGAGATCCTAAAACATCAGGAGCTTAAATCCCACTTAATACCCACAATAGTAGGATGCAGAATATTGTCTTTGTGGACTATGTTATGCTGAATGATCATGGTATTCCCTGAGACTATTGTCCTGAGCCTCCAGGCCCAGCAACGTATTCCCTCCGGGTGTTTGGTAATGTCTAAAAAATTTCCTTAACTCCCCGCCACCCGCACCCCTTGCTATATGCTCCACCACATAGTCCTGGTGTGGTGCCACAGAATAAGCACTTGACCATAATGTTGGTATGAACCACAAGGTTGGCAGTTCAAACTCACTAGCCACTCCTTAGAAACCCTAAACAGGGTCACTATGAGTTGGAACCGACTTAACAACAATATATGTTCCACCACAGGGAGCACATTGGTCTGTAGGATAAGCACCAGAGTGTGAACCACAAGGTTGGTGGTGGTTCAAGTCCACCAACTGCTCCTTGGGATAAAGATGAGACTTTCTGTACCTGTGAAGATTAATTGCATTGAGAACCCTATACAAGTTTGTTACTACTCAGAAACAACTGCACAGCACTTAACAACCACAACATGCTCCTCCACATTTGGAATGGCATTCTATCTATGCCTTTTAATAAAAATTTTCAACACTTTTTTGTAGTTTTCACAATATATGTTTTACAATTGTTCTGTTTAGTTTATTCCTAAACATTTTATTGATTTATTTTTCTTGATGGTTTGATTATTGCTGAGATGCTGGAAACTATGCCTTTGGTATTTCAAATACGAGCAGGTTCACCCATGGTGGACAGGTTTCAGTGGAGCTTCCGGACTAAGAAAGACTAGGAAGAAGAACCTGGAAATCTACTTCTGAAAAAAATTGACCAGTGAAGCCTTATGACTAGCCACGGAACATTGTCTGGTATAGTGCCAGAAGATGAACCCCTCAGGTTGGAAGGCACTCAAAATACAGCTGGGGATCCACTGCCTTCTCAAAGTAAAGTTGAATTTAATGATGGGATTGGAGTAAAGCTTTTGGGACCTTCTTTTGCTGATGTGACATGACTTGAAATGAGAAGGAACAGCTGCAAACATTCATTAGTAATAAGGACTTGGAATATACAAAGTATGAATCTAAGAAAATTAGAAGTTGTCAAAAACAAAATGAAGTGTTGAAGATCAATATTCTAGGCATTAGTGAACTGAAATGGACCGGTATTGGCTGTTTTGAATGGGACAATCATATGGTTTACTGTGTTGGGAATCACAAATTGAAGAGGAACAATGTCACATTTATTGTCAAGAATAACATTTTAAGATCTATCCTGAAGTAGGAGTGCTCGTGTGGCACTGTAGGATAAGCACTCTACCACAAGATCAGTTTGAACCGCAAGGTCGGTGTGGTTCAAATCCACCAGCTGCTCCTCAGAAATCTTATACAGGGTCACTATGAGTCAGAATCGACTCAATGGCACTGAACAACAACAACAACAATCCCAAAATAAGGAAGACCAGTTAATATGATTATTTTTCAAAAATATATATAAACCACTAATGCCAAAGATGAAAAAACGAAAGATTTTTTGCCAATTTTTGTAGTTTGAAATCCATCAAAAGGCAGTCAAGATGCATTGATAATTACTGGGAATTGGAATATGAACGTTGGAAACAAAAAGGTGGGAAATATATTCTTGGGGATAGAAACAATGCCAGAGATCACATGATAAACATTTGTAAGTTCAACAACTTATTCATTACAAATACATTTTTTCAACAACATAAACTGGGACTATACAAATGGATTCACCAGAGGGAATACACAGGAATCAAATCACTTACATCTGTGGGAAGAGATGATAGCGATTCTCAATATCCTCAGTCAGAAGAAGACCAGGAGCTGACTAATAACTGTGGAACAGACCATTAATTGCTTATATTTAAGTCCAAATTCAAGCTTAATAAATAAAAACAAGTCATTGAGAGCAAAAGTACAACCTGCAGTATGTCCTCCCTGAATTTAGAGATCGTCTCAGGATTAGATACGCCACACTGAAAACTAATGACAAATCACCAAATGAGTTATGAGATGACATCAAGGACACAATTGGTAAATAAAGCAAAAGGTCCTAAACAAAACAAAACAAAAACAGGAAAGAAAGACAAGATCAAAATGAATGTTAAAACAGACACTTAAACGTGCTCATTAATATCTAAAGAGAATGGAAGAAATGATGAAGTAAAAGAATTAAACAGAAGATTTCAAAGGATGGCTTGGGAAGACTGAATTATAATGAAATGTGCAGTCTTGGAATTAGAAAACTAAAATCTGAAAGAAGAAAAAAATTCAAGTTTCAAATTTAGGATTAAACAATACAGGAAGCATTAAAGGAAGAAGAAAGAAATACAGTCATTGTACCAAAAAGTATTGGGTGACACTCAGTCATTTCAGGAGGTAGCTATGAAGAAGAGCTAATGGTATCGAAGGAAGACGTCTCTGCTGTACTGAAGACAGTGAAAAACAAGGTTCTAGCAATTTGTGGAATTCTAGGTGAGCTATTTCAACAAACACTGCACGTATTTGCTTGCCTATGCCAAGAAATAGGAGACAACTAACTGAAAGAGATTCATATCTGTGCCTATTCCAAATAAAAGTATGCAACAGAATGTAGAAACTACTGAACAATATCATTATATCATATGCAAATATATTTTGCTGAAGATATTTAAAAAACAATTACAACAGTATATATACAGAGAATGCCAGACATTCTAGAAATACCGGATGGGGTATGGGAGGAGGGATTTTGATGTCATGTGGATCTTAGCTGAAAAAAGAGAATATCAGAATGATGTTTACCTGTGTTTTATTGACTATGTTAAAACAGAGTGTGAATCATAACAAATTATGTATAATATTGCAAAGAAAAGGAATTTCAGAACTTAATTGTGCTCGTGATGAATCTGTTCATAGATCAAGAGGCAGAACAGAGCAGAACAAAACAGGGGGATACTTCTTGTTGTTAAGTGCTGTCTAAGTGGTTCCGACTCAGCAACTTTGTGTAAGGTTTCCGATGAGACAGGTGAGCTTGAACTGCTGTCTTCAAACCAACCTTGGGGTCCAGTGGTTATTCTACAGTGCCACAAGAGATTCCTGGGGGAGATGATTTAAAATCAGGAATGGTACATACCAGAGTTGAATTCTTTCACCATACTAATTTACTCTATATGCTGAACAAATTGTCCTAGAAGTTGGACTCTATGAGGAAAAGGATTGGAGGAAGGCTCATTAACAGTCTGAGTTTTTAACATGATACAACCCTGCTTCCTGAAAGTGAAGAAAAGTTGAAACACTCAATGGTGAAAATCAGACCACAGCGGTCAGCACAGATTACAGATAATTCATAGATATCAACATATTTTATAAAAAAGACTTATACTCAGTTTAAAAATGGGCAAAGGATATGAATAGACATTTTCCTAAAGAATATATAAACCATCAAGAAGGGAGTGCATGAGTAGAATGTGAGCTCCTACATCGAAAAGCAACGACAGCAGAGATGGTGGCAGAGATGATGGCACAGAGAGACAGAGCAGCTTCGTGTTCTAGGCCCAGGGACTGAGTGAGGCTGTGTGTCTGTGGACAGGCGGCTGGTTTGCAGAATATGCCCTTATTGTTGTTGTTAAGTGCAGCCAAGTTGGTTCCGGCCCATAGCAACCCTGTCTAGGGTTTTCAAGGAGCAGTTTGTGAGTTTGAACTGCCAACCTTGTGGTTCAAACTGACTTTGCAGTCCAGTGCATTAGTCCACAGCACCACACCAGGACTCCGAATATGCCCTTAGGACATTTTTATGAACATACATTTTTTTGTTTTGTATGTATACATCAAATACTCTTGCTTTGTTCATTTGTGAAATATAAAATGTAAAAAGGAAGTCACGGGGAGGAAATGGGATAACTTTTGTTGCAGAGAAGGGATTGTAATCATTGAGATGAAACATAGTGTTTAATTTGTTGAATGTAAAGCTGGTGATCTTGGCTGTTAACCTGCACTCAATTCACAATAAAAAGCAACATGACAAACAGAAAATATTGAAGCTGTCAAGTGTTTAAGTTCACTTGGATCCACAAATCAACGCCCCCATGAGCAGCAGTCAGACTTACTGAATTGGGCAAATCTGTTGTGAAGGACCTCCTTAAAGTGTTGAATAGTAGAGTTGTCACTTTGAGGACTAAGGCACACCTTCATATTCCCAATCACCTCATATATGTGTGAAAGTTGTACAACGAATAAGGAAGACCACCAAACTGAACCCTCTGCCTTCAAGCCATTCTGCTTCATAGTATAATAGTTAGCATTTTGTGTCAACTTGACTAGGCCAGGGTTTCCAGAGGTTTAACAGTTGAGATGTGCTTATTCCCATGGTAAGGAAACCTCATACTGGCACAGTTAGCTCTTTGATGAGCAGCTATGAGCAGCCAA
>NW_006408641.1:8570766-8571838 GCF_000296735.1 Chrysochloris asiatica
AATCCAGTTTCTCAGATTATTTACTCAACATACAAATTGAATAAATATGGTGAAACAATACAATCCTGGCATACACCTTTCCTGATTTAAAACCATTCAGTGTTAACTAGTAAACTGTCTACATTGGGCATTATGCTCTTTTAGGAACGATGATGCTGTAGTTTAACCTACTGGATTGTTAACCACAAGATTGGTGGTTCAAACTCACCAGCCACTCCTTGTAAACCCTATGAGTCAGAAACGACTTGATGTCACTTAACACCAGCAAGAATCTATATGGGATCAAATTGACAAGAACAACTTAAAAGATTTGATAAGACCTTTGTGGGCAGTGAATTTATGTTAATGTTGGGGAAAACTCAGTGCAGGAGGGTGAGAATGGGTGTACAAGAATGGGTGTACAACGTGAAGAATGCCATCTGTATCACTGAGTTGTATCTGTAAAAACAGTCAATTGGCATATTTTTTGTAATGCGCCAGTCTACAAAGCCATTTGAACTGCAAGGTCAGCAGTTCAAGCTCACCAGCTGCTCCTCAGAAACCCTATACAGGGTCGCTATGGGTCAGAACCGACTGGATGGCACTTAATAACAACAATTCTTAGCAACAAAACAATTAATTGCAATGCAACTTTTCTTTTTTCTGACAAAAAGGAAAGAGTTGTAGGGCTACAGGCAGCTCTAATACAAGCCAAGCTCCCACATCAATTTAAAAGCAAATACTTCCTGGCATGTTGCTGATGCTCAGCCCCACCCTAAGGAGTGACCTGAAGTGAAATAAGCACTTACTCTCTGTGTTGCACGAGGCTCTGGTGTCCAGGACTTCTTTTCTGTGCAGGGGATACTTTGGCCACCCAGAGGGTGGCCTTGTGGGGAGGTAACAGATGGGCAGAGGACAGAGAAGGTGTCGGGGAGGAGGACATGTAGTGAGAAATGACTTTAAGGAGGACATGATGCCTGGGACAGGTCCGGGAAGAAGAACAGGGGTTATCCAGGCAAAGGAAAGACACTCCAAGTGCGTGTGGCCAGAGATGGGTAAGGATCACGTGGAACCTCAGCTACTTAAGACAGAG
>NW_006408641.1:8572283-8603818 GCF_000296735.1 Chrysochloris asiatica
TGGAGGGGATAATAATCAATGTAATGAAACAAGCTATATGAATGGTTGAATGTGAAGCTGATGATGTGCCCTGTAAACTTTCACTCAATGCAAAATAAAAACATTTAATTTAAAAAAAAAAAAAAAAAAGAAAGACATTCCAAGTGGAAAGGAATTGAAGAGGCAAAAGCTCAGAGAGAAGAGTTAGGATAATAATGATAACAAATGCTTGCCAAGTGCCAGTGTCTGCTTCAAGTACTTTAAATTGAGTTCACACTAATACAATGGGGTCAGTCCAATATTGCCCCAATTTACAGATGATGAAATGGAGTCACAGAGAGATCAAACAACTTATCCAAGGTCACACACTGGCAAATGACATGTTGTTGTTGTTAAGTGCCATCGAGTCGGTTCCGACCCATAGCGACCCTGAATAGGGTTTCCGACGCTGTAAATCTTTACGGGAGCAGATCGCCTCATCTTTCTCCCGCGGAGCAGCTGGTAGTTTCGAACTGCTGACCTTCCGGTTCGCAGCTGGGATTTAAACCCAGGCCAGCTGGCCCCTAAGTCTGGGTTCTTAGCCAATGAGCTACTTGCCAGCAGCAGGACCTGTGCTATACAGGTGGGGTTCTTGTTCAGTGCCATCAAGTTGATTCCAACTCATAGCAACCCTGTATAGTGTTTCCAGGGAACAACTGGTAAACTCGAAACACCGACATTACAGTTCAAACGATTTTGCAATCTGACGCATTAGCCCACAGCGCCACACCAGGTGCAGTTGAGATAGTGTCAGTGAGCCCCAGGTGGGAAGAGACAGGTGTCTCATGTAAAAAAAATCCCCTGAAGACCCTTCTCTGTGGGGGCTGTGTCTTCTTGTACTTTGTTGACCCTGAAGGTGTAACCTGTCCCCAAACAAAGTTGCCAGAAGTGAAATTGGCCAGAAATGAGGCTGTGTGGGGAAACTGGAGGGCTGGAAATGGAGAAGTCTCGGATGGAAGTGGCAGAAGGGTGATCTCCTGTTGGCTCCCGCAGTCTCTGACCCATATCAGACCACAGAGCTAGAGCAGGGCCAGACTTGCCCTAGTCAGAAACCCAGGAATGGGCTGGGTCACCTCCCATCCTGGGGGTGTGCACTGTCTTTGCACATCCTGCTGTGTTGACACCCCTGCCGGAGAAGGGGGAGGAATGGAGATTAGAGAGTGTCATGGTCCTCCTGAGCTTTCTGATTCTCCGTCTCAGAGAGGATCCAGACAGACTCTGCTTTGACCCCACTGTTTCCTGATTGTCTCCTGGTCTGTAACATGGGACAGAAAATCTGTATCAAATCCCCATGCAGTTTTCTTACAGAGCTGGAATGTAATAAACACCAAAACAACCATTGCATTGATTTCCCACTCCTAGTGACCCCACAGAACAGAGTGGACTTGTCCCCCCGGGCTTTCAAGGCTTTGATCTTTAGGAAGCAGACTGCCACAGAGCCACTGATGGGTTCAAGTGGATCTTTTAGTTAGCAGTCAAGAACTTTAACCTGGAACATTGTTGTTGTTGTTAAGTGCCTTAGAGTTGGTTTCTACTCATAGTGACCATGTATAGGGTTTCCTAGGCTTTTAAAATTTTTTCGGGAGAAGACAGCCTCATCTTTCTCCCGCGGATTGACTGGTAGTCTCAAACTGCAATGGTGGTGGCTGTGTGCCACCAAGTTGCTTCTGACTCATAGCGAATCTGTATAAAGTTTCCTAGGCTGCAAGTTTTTATTCAAGCAGAAAGCCTCATCTTTCTCCCACGGAGCAACTGTTAGATTCAAACTACTAACCTTGAGGTTAGCAGCCCAGTTCATAACCCACTCCGTTACCAGGGCTCCACAGTGTTGTTAAATGCTGTCAAGTTGGTTCTGACCCACAGAAGACTGTATAGGATTTCTGAGGAGCGGCTGGTGAGCTTGAACAGCTGACCTGTGGTTCAAACTGACCTTTCAGTCCAGTGCTTATCCTACAATGCCACACCAGGACTCCTGGAACCACAGTTGTTGTTGTTAAGTACCATCAAGTCGGTTCTGACTCATAGTGACCCTGTATAAGGTTTCCGAGGAGTGCCTGGTGAGCTTGAACCGCCTATCTTGCAGTTCAAACTGACCTTGCAGTCCAGCGCGTTAACCCACAGCGCCACACCAGGGCACTTAGGTGTCTAGGAGAGTCTGGAGCCAGGCTAAATATGGAGGTTTAGAGTTTGGAGATGGACAGACTCCGGGAACTCCCTGGGGCATCAGAAATGCCTCATTCACAGAGTTATGAGGGCGACCAGCCTCCAGCAGGCTTGTCAGGCTTCTTCCTCATCTCCCACAGGAAGCCTGCACAGGGGACTTGATCATCAGGCACTCCAAGTGTAGACATAAACTGCCCATGGACAGCACATGGATGGAGTGGTGGTCCCCAGAGAGAAACGTTCCTGGCCACCATAAAAGAAATTATTCCCAGGTCTGCCTTAAAGGGATGGGGACATCTTGGGGGCACCCCCACTCTTGTTTGGGCTGTGGGATCCAGAAAGACTAATTGCTGCTTCCGGGTTATAGCACTTCCACTACAAGGAGTAGTTTTTCAGCTGATACTAGTAGTCCGGGCAGTGTCTTCCTTCTTGTCTTGGTAACACACTCCCTACAGAGGCCTGTCCCTCCAGCTGTCTAGGAGCTCAGTAGATGGAAAGCCTAGAATCTGCACATTGCAAGTGTCCGGGTCTCTTTTGCCCTGCTCCTCAAACTTTTGAGGCATTAGCAACTAAAGGGAATATCTTGCCTTAGCTTTCTTAAGGAGACACCCCCTCTTCCTCATCCCTGGGCCATGGGGGCTGGTGAAGTGGGGCTCCACAGGAAGTCCAGGGAGAAAGCGTGTGCTGGCTGCCTTTCCTGGTTCCATTGTCTGATATGATAGCCTCTTATCACTGTTGTGTCTTGCTGCTGCCTGGAACTTTTGGGTGACAACTGGACCGGCAGGATCAAGTCCGGGCCATGCTTCTGCTCCTTTTCTTACCCTGTCAGCCCCTGGGACCTGAGAACTGGCTCAGGAATCTTCCCAAGCTCTCAGAGTGGCTGGTACTTCCCAGGCCCCTGACACCATGTGGACCCGCATTCTAAGTTGCCTTTGCTGTCCCTGGCTGACAGACAGCAGGCTGGGACCGCCTGACCCTGCTCCGTGGATGCTTCTTGGCAGGGCTTTCTGCCACTGTCTCCAGAGGCTCATCTACTGTCCTTGTTGTTGTGTGGTTTTGAGTCCTGAGTGCTGTCTTCATCCCTCCCACAAAGACATTGTGAACTTCAGATTCTTTCTACATCCTGACTTCACCTTGATTAGTTTCAGTTTTGTCATCTGAGAAACGAGCAGGTTGGACTGAGTGCATTTTAAAGATTTCTGTGAGTTCCCTCACCCCAAGATCTGATGACGACCTTTTATGACACAAGCCCACCCTCTCCTTACCCTTGCACGTCACCTTGACCCCAGTAGGAAGTTCTGAATTGCAGACTCTCACTCAGAGATGGGATGCCAGAATCATTAAGCCAGAGACCCTTTTTAAAGGTTTAATGTTGGAGGACTTAGACTTTTAACTTAAGCACTAAATGAAGATGTTGTGACAGGCTGGTAGAACCCCCAAAAAGGAGTTTTCTGGAAGAGTGAGGTGCTTTCTGGTGCCAAGGAGGCCTAGTGGTGCTGTAGGATAAGCACTGGACTGTGAACCACAAGGTTGGCAGTTTGATACCACCGACCACTCTGAGGGAGAAGGATGAGATTTTTTTGCTCCTGCAAAAGATTGACAGCTGTAAGTCGGAACCAACTCCACAGCAGTGGGTGTGGTTGGTTTTGGTTTGTCTGAGCCTAGAAGGCCAGGCCACAACCCAATCTCAGGCGGTCTTGGTGGCCCCAGCCAGCCTGACCCTTACAACCTTGGCATTCTTGCCTCCTCTGGTTTCTAATCGCCCTTGCTGTGGTCCCCCGCCCCTCTGCTCTATCTGCCTGGGTGAGAGCTCCCCTCCCTCTGTCTCCTCTGCCCATGCCCTCCCACCCACCCCTCTTCAAGTGACCTAAAAATAAACCAGCACAAAGAAACAGTCTCTTAGAAAGCCTCTACCATGGGTGAATGCAGTGGTCCCTGTAGCCCCTGAGTCTGGGGTGTATACGGTGGGGTCCTCACTCCCACACCTGGTGAGCTGGATCTGAAGCTCAATTCTGTCTTCATCCCAAGTGGAAAGGGGATTTGTTGGGGTTCACTGTGGCCCTACTTAGAGAGCCCTACTGTGTGCCAGGTACCTACTGTGAGTTTAGTTCTGTGCTTGGACAGATTCCTGTAATCTACCTAGTGACCCAAGTAGGGGGGAATTGCCATTAGTTTTATTTGGCAGGTGAGGACACGAAGGCACAGCTGGTTAAGCTCTCAGAGGCCCTGCCTGTCTCAGGCCTCTCTCTCTCTGATTCTCCCCACTCCCCCACTGCCTAATTCATTATGGTCTTCCTTATGCATTGTCCAACTTTCACATGCATATGAGGTTATTAAAAATACCATGGCTTGGGTCAGGCACACCTTAGTCCCCAAACTGACATATTTGCTCTTGAACACTTTAAAGAGGTCTTGTGTCACAAATCACAGCTACAGTTTAAACCCAAGCTCACTGGCCCCAGAACCAAGCTCTTATCCATGATGGTGATATGTTGTTGTTGTTATGTGCCATGGAGTCGGTTCCGACTCATAGCGACCCTGCACAGGGTTCTGAGGCTGTAAATCTTTACGGGAACAGAATGCCTCATCTTTCTCCAGCAGAACAGCTGGTAGTTTTGAACTGCCAACCTTGAGGTTAGCAGTCCAATTCGTAACCACTACACTGCCAGAGCTCCTTATGATGCTGGTATAGCACTGGGCAAATTACTCAGCCTTTTTCATCTGCAAATTAGGAGCATATAACATGCTACCCAGAGGGGCATTTTAGAGATTTGATTTTAAAGGGTCTGACATAGTACCTGGTATGCAGTATGTGCTCTGTAAATGCGTATTCCTTTCTGTTTTTACTATGGGGCTGAATTGGGTTGCGACACAGTGGCAGGAACCATGGGCTCAAACATGACAACAATTGTGAAGCAGGCTCAAGACTGGGCAGTGTTTCATTCTTTTGTTCATAGGGTCACTCTGAGTCAGAACTGACTCGACGGCACCTAACAACAGTAACTGTATATGTCCCAACAAAGTCTGGCTGGATTACTAGATTGGCGTAGAGGTGCGGAGGAGGGGGACCCACAAGGTGTAACCTCTCTCATTCCTGCACAAGGACCTGGCAGCTCTAGTCCTGCCCACAACCTCAGTGGGTCACTAGTGTGGGGAGAGGGGTGGAAAGCTACCCAGAAACTCAATGTGACCAACTCCATGTTCATCTGCGGGAGCCTCTCTGCACCCCCTGTTCCTACATCCAGGAGTGGAGAATGTCTGGTAGGAGCCTCTGCAGGCCCTGAGTCTGCATGGCAGGGATTGAGCATGGTGGAGAGGAGACCACTCATACACGATGATCCCTCCTCTGCCCCATCACGGCACTGCACCCACACACAGGGTCTTCACACCTCCCCACCCCCTCTGTCTCCTTAACTCCCCAGTGATGTTGTCCTGTGTACTGTGTCCAGTGCCTCTCCCTGAAAGCTGCTCTTGGTCCTACCCAACGTCTCAGCCACCCAAACATAGCAGCCATGCCTTTTTCTTGATGTACTTTTCTTTCTTGGTTCCCGATGGCCCCTGTCCTGGTTGCTCTTGGCTCCTCTGCTAGTCCATCCTCCTCTTTCTAGCCTTTCCTGGCAGGCCATGGTCTTTGGCCCTCTTCTATCTTTACATGTAAGGCAAGGTGAGCTCTTTGAGCTTCTCAGACCAGTGGTGCCAACCATATCTTCCTCCTTACCTGCCAACTGGCACCTCCAGCGTCTGTCTCCCAGATGCCTCAATTACAAAATGGAACTCTCAGGTCTACCTTGTGCTCACCCCAATTTTTTTCAATAAATGCCACATCTGTCCCTCAATCATTGTCAGAAACCTGAACTTCACCCCCAGCTCTGTCCCTTTGCCTCCTGCCCCACAGCCAGCCCAACAGCCAGACTCTTCCTCAAAATCCATCTTGTATTTACCAGTTTTTCTGTCTCCACATCAGTATTTTGTTGCAGGTCCCTACCATTTTCCATGACTGGACTTCATAACCTGGCCTCCTAATTTTCCATTCCTTATTCGCTCACTTCTCCTCCCCAGACAGAGAGAACTTCTCCATGGATGTGCAGTCCAAGCACTCATGGTCTGTGGCTTCTCCTCCTGCTTGGGATACAGCCAAACCCCACTACCCATGTCCAGCCACCTCTCTGCTTAACCCCCAATCCCTCTCCCCTCTATCTATGTCCAGCTAATTCCTTACCCTCTTTTCACTGTCCAGGTCTGGCCGCTTTGCTTGCTCTGGACTCCTCTGCTGCACGCACACTCCCTCTCAGGCCCCAGAACACACCCAGAACCTTCTAGCCTCAGCATTTCTGCACATACTGTTCCCTTGGCCTGGAATGCCCTTCCCTTCGCTCTGGTATGGTTTCCAGCAAGGCCAGATGACTGCTTTCTCTGCATTCTCCTGTTTGTACTTGGCATCCCTTCCCTTAAACCTGGCTGGTGTGAATCCAGCAGCATAGCTCTCCCATTTGCAGCAGAACAACAGAGACTTCATGGCAAGAGTCGAAAGACCTGCTGAGCCTTAGTCCAGACAAAAAAACCCTGCTCTTCTACCCTTGTTGTTGTGCTGTTGAATTAGTTCCAACCCATCACAACCTTGTACAGGGTTTCCTAGGAGCGGCTGGTGAGCTTGAACCTCCTACCTTGCAGTTCAAACCAACTTTGCAGTTCAGCGTATTAACCCACTGAGCCACACCAGGGCAGCCAAGGGTTATCTGTGTGCAGCTTTCCTGCTGGAGAGAAAAGTGGGCCCTGTTTTGTGGGCTGGCTGCTTCTTCCTCATTATCACATGTCGGTGCCAGGCAGACCGGGGTTTGAATCTGACGCCAGTCTTCAGTTTCCCTGTCTGTAAAATGAACTAATAAGTACCTACATACAGAGTTGTGGGCACTAAACAGTCAGGATTTGCACAATGTCTGACTCGTGGTAAGCAGCAAAGGGTGACAGTTTTTCTGATGATCCTGAATCACTTGTTCAGGGAGGGTTCCCTGGTGTGGGTGGCAGTGGGGCTCAGCAAATGCAACTGCTGAGTGTATAGTCTAGGTCCTCTGCCATAGATGCAGAAGACGTAGCCCTGCATGCCGGCATCCCACATTTTGAGTGGGACCAGGTTAAAGGTCACTAGGCTGCAGGCTGTTTAGTAAGTACCTGCAGTGTGGCAGTCCTGATGGAGGCTGGGATGAAGGAGTGTACGGATGGCTTCTAAGGACAAGCTAGAACTAACTAAGGGGCCTGGCAGGATGAGGTGCTGTGGGTAACTGGAGAGGTAGAAGAAAGGCTTGGCATGGATCAAGGTCTGAGATGAGGATGGTTTGGTAAAATTGGAGAACTGGCCTGGCAGGAGATAGGAGAAGTGTCAGTGAGGCTGGGTGTAGCATGGGTGGTGTTGGCTTTCAATGTCTGGCCAAGGGGAAAGGGGAGGAAGGGGAAGAGAGTAGTGGGTGCTGGTCCTGTATGTCTGGCCCCTGCCAAGCTCTGAGGTGCATGAAGCAACAACATCTATGGGCTTTAGGCAGTGGAGGAGTGGGGAGAATCACACAGAGAGAGGCCTGAGGCAGGCAGGGGCTCTGAGAGCTTGTGCAGATTAGAGGGGAGGGGAGGAGGAAGGGCACAAATCTGGGAGAAGACTGGAAAAGACTACCCCAGAGGGGTAGGTGATGGGACTGCTTCACTTCCGGCCCCCTTAGCTTAAGCTCTGTCCTGGGCTATGATGTCCTCTTCTCACTCTTGTTGCCTTCCCCCAACTCCATCCAGGGTTGCCTTCCATATCTCCAGCCTTGAAGCTGGGAGACTTGGCTAGCCCTAGGAGCTGAGGCATTGACTCAAGGTTGCCTTCTGCGGTAGACCCAGAGGACAAGACCTTGGACCCCAAGCCAGCCACAGACATCCCACCTCAACCTTAATCACCCCACCCCCACCCCATTGCTCAACTTGGCTGGGTCCAGGTTGCATGCACACAGGTAGTTAGTCTGCTTCCAGGAGTTCCAGGGGGTCTACATGATCAGGTGACCCTCAAAATGTCCCAGAAAGAGGAGTTTCTGCAACTAGAAAGCCAGCATTTCATCGGGCTCTACCCAGGAGCTGGTGTATAAAGAGAAAAGGCAAGAGGGTGGCTGGTCTGGTGGATGTTCTCCGTGCCTGATCAAAGACAACAGTGAACCTGTCATGCAAGATTGGGGGTGGGAGAGGGTGTGTGCAGGCGCAAGCCAGCTAATCTGAAGACTGGTTCCCTAGTTAGGTGGAAAGGGGTCTGTCCCCCACTTCTGGGGTCTCAGCCTGGGCTAAGTCTTCACTAACCCATCTCTGGAGCCTTCTCCCAGGATATGGTATATCCAATCCTGGGCTAGAAGCTTCCTCAGGAAGCAACTAGGGACACATGTGGACATTCAGATGTGGGTGTAAGAGCCAGACCCTCAATAGGACATCTCAGGGAGCCATGACTTGGAGTCTGTTCAGGTCTGCTGCAGAGGTAAAACAGTGCCTTCATTTGTATCATAAGCCTGTACCGAGCACATACTATATGTATGCTGGGGGCTTGCCCTGCACTGGGGCTCCAGAAATAAAAAAGGTGGAAGAAAAGAAACTTGTGCTTATTGATTTTCCTATTTTGCTACATAGACACAACATGTGATTTTACTTCTCTGCGCAGTATCTGCAGTGCCAGCTGTTGTCCTCTGCTCTTAGCTCTGAGTTACCAGCATGTGACCTCAGCCTAATCACTTCACTTCTTTAATCCTCAATTTCTTAATCTGTAAAATGGTGATAATAACAGCTTCCTTACAAGGTTGTGGTGAGCAGTAAGTGATGTAACTCATGTTGAGTGCTCATCCCTGAGCTAGGCACATCGAAAACCACCCAGGAAAGGCTAGCAGATGGGAGACCAAGCTTCGCAGCTTTGAGCAAACCAGGTAGAGGGACTGGCCACCTGTCCCCTGCCTGTCTGCTGAACCTTTCTTTGCAGGGTGTTACTCTTTCTCTACCTGGTGACACCCCCTTACTACTGCCAGCCACATGTAAACCCTGCCCTGGGAGCAGCTGGCAGGTGAATGAACCCCAGGAGGCATGAAGGCAACTGGGATATTGGGTCAAGTCCATTGTTGATTTACTGGGCAGTCTTAGGCAAATTCATGGACTACTCTGAGCTTGCTTGTCCTCCAGTCTAAAGAGCTAGAATATGTGTGCCAAGTCCTTGCCAAAGCATCTCACATAGGGTGACCAACTGTCCCGAGACTGTTTGGTTTTAACAACAAAAGTCTTGCTCCTTCACCACTCCTAGGTCCTGGGTAAAATCACAAATCTCATGTACATTAGCTCCTAGGGCTCCCAAGATCTCCATAAGACAGGCTGAGTCATGGTTCATTATCCCACCTCATGGATGTGGAAAGCAAGTTTGGTGTAACTTCAATTCTGGGTAGTGTTAGAGCCTGCTATCACTGTTTTAAGACAAAGTACTTTGAAATGCACACAGATGCACGACAGGGTACTGGGAGGTACATGTTTGTTCTTTCAGATCTTTCCATCCCCTGTGCTGTCCAAGGTAGAAGTGGTAATTCAACAATGAGAGCCAATGCTGGGCAGCTGTAGGCTCCAGGGATGTGCCCCAGTGGGGCCTGGGCCCAGGCCTGGCCAGTCAAGAATTCCCTGAGTGATGAGAGATCTCTGGGCTCCAGAGCCCCACCTGCAAAGTGATTCAAAGAGGATAGGGGAGCCCAGAATCCTTACCTCTAGGAGAGTCTGCTGCCTTGGACTGTAAGAATTCCCCAAGGCACCATTCATTCATTGATGGGGTCACAAAGCAAATACTCATGGAGCACACACTTTGTCCTGGACTCAGCATGTTCAGGAAGTAATCAGAGACAGTTTCTGTCTTTGTGAGCCTGGCTTGTCCAATAGAGGTGGGGATATTTAATGACAGTTCTGGTCTCCCATGAAGAACCATGAAGGAGAAAGGGGATCCAGCACTGACACAGGGACCTCAGATTGCTGTGGGTATGAAGAGTGCATTTGAACTGAGACTCCCGTGGCAATCAGGGAGCAACAGGAGAGGTCAATGCGATTACGAATAGGCAGATCTCGTCTTAGCTGGTTGACCTTGGACAAATTGTTTGGCCTGGGCACCTCCTCTTTGCATTGGAACGATTATGAATCTCTTTTCCTCTGTTGACAGAAGGATTCAGCAGATACTGGGGTGGGGTGGGGTGGAGGGAGCATTTGGCAAAGATAGGTGCTTAGTTAAGGAGCAGCTACATTTGACTGATTGCCTGCCTGTAGGTCGGCTGGGTTCTAGGAAGGCAAAGGAAGAGACTGGCTGGGACCTGCCAGCCCGAGCGCCAACATCACTCCAAGAAGAAGAATCTGGCGCCACTCCAGCCACCACCTGGGGGCAGGTAGTAATTTCAGTCTGATGGAGAAATAAGGCTAATAAATGCTAAATAATTAGAGGACAATTATAGCTTAATTGTACCCTCTTACCTCTGGGCCTTTGAGATCTACCCGGAGCTCAACAGCCACAGTTTTTCATTCCTGGCAATGGGGCTCTTTGTGAAATTTAAAATTGCAAGTTCTACACCAATGATTCTCAAAGTGTGGACCCCAGACCAGCAGCATCACTGAGAGCCTATTAGAAATGCCAGTTCTAGTCCCCACCCCAGACCTACCGCCAGGGGATGCTGCTGATGCTCCTAAAAGCTGAGACCCACTGAGTGGTAAGGTTTTAGACTTTCAAAGACCCATTCAATCCATATGACCTCCCTGTGATAGTAGTAATGGCAGGAGCTGCTAAAGTTCAGTGGGCGTCTTCCTATGCTGAGCACTGAGGAACATGGTTTCATTCAGTCCTCATAACAACCTGTGTGAGGTAGACAGGTCATGGCCCCCATTTCACAGATGGGAAAACTGGAACTTGTCCCAGCTCACACAGCAAGTGGTGGCAAACGCAAGGTTTGAACCCAACATTGGATTCCAATGGCTCCAAGCATGAACCATTGAGATCTCCTGACATGTCTGTTGTCATCACTGCAGCCAAAATTGCACAGTTTGTGACAAGCCAGGTCCCAGATGTCCAGCTCTGCTATTTACCGCAGGCTGTGGCTGAGGGCAAATCACTTCCCTGGCTTCAGTTTTCCCATCTGTAGAAAGGAGGCAACAGCATCCACTTCATGAGATTGTTATCAAATAATGAAGGAATGTCCCAGTAGACAGCAGCCACACAACACATGCCGATGACTCCTACTTTTTTTTTTTTTTTTTTGAGCTTGGAAAGAGAGGAATGACCCCGGGTCTCAGTTTATTAGTCATTATCACCAAGGGAAGGAAATTCTCTGGGGCAGTGTTTTTATCTCCACAAGTCAGATGAAATGAGTGTTTTGACCTTGAGAAGTAATGGGGCATGGGGGCAGCACACGGTCCCAGAGACTGAGAAGGCAGGGTTTAAGCCTTGGCTGGGCTAGTTCCCTGTGCAGCCTTGAGCCAGTTACTAAAGTCCTTTGGACTCAGTTTTCTTATCCATATAAAAGGCCTGTACCCCAGTCTTCCAGCAAGTCTTTATGGGTTTTTAGACCCGACCTGTATAACTTGCTCTTCCTTCCCCCATATGTAATCCTACTCCCTTGAAACACCGAGTTTGCAAAGCTCCTAGGCACAAAATGCAATCAATCTCTCTGTGTCTTGGGGATATTAATCATACTTCAGACATGTTACCAGGAGGGACCAGTCCCTGGAGAAGGACAACATGCTTGATAAAGTGGAGGGTCAGAGAAAAACAGGAAGACCCCCAACGCGATGGGTTGACACATTGACAGTAGCAAAGGCCTCAAATGTAATGACAGTTGTGAGGATGACACAGGACTGAGCTGTGTTTCTGTCTGTTGTCCATAGGGTGGTTATGAGTCCGAACCAACTTGATGGCACCTAACATAACACACATTCACCTGAGTCATGTGATTGGGCTGTGGATGCCTTAGGTGAGGAGGACATTCCCTTGGACCCTTAAAGATCATCTCCAGAAAAGGCACTGGGTTCTCAGGTCCTTGGATGAAACTTAGGGCTCCTTCTCAGCTCTTGTGGCTCCAGGGACAGCCCAGGCAGCCTAAGGATGGGAGCTGGTCTGGGCTGAGGGCTTCCCAGGGTTGGAGTGAGTTGGATTTATCTGAATATGACACAGCAAGATGCTGGGTTGAGTACTGCCTCTGGCAGACATGACAGAGGGGCCCAGGAGGGCAACGCCTGCGGACTCATTGTCTCAATTGGCTGATAAGGTCTGGCTGAGGCTTAGAGAGCAGTATCTCTTCCTTCCCTCCCACTTCTACCCCAAGAAGACCAGTCTAACTGGGAGGGCTGGTGGAAGGGAATTTTCTGTACTGGGAATGTAAAGCCATTCCTTCTTCCTTTTCTCAAGGCATTAAAAGAGGCTTGAAGGAGAATGGGCTTCTGACTGACTTGGGTTCAAGTCCCCATTCTGCCATCTTTTTGAGAAGAGGCCTTGCAAACTGCTGCCCTTCAGGATGCCTGGCATGAAACAGGCATGGAGCAGGCATGCAGAGATTTTAAGGCAGAGGCTCTGCTGTGTTCTAAGACGGAACCCTCATGAACCTCACCACAGAGAGCCCTACCCTCTGCTCAGCTGGCCATCCCAGTCTCTTCTGGAGTGGCTAGCTGGGTCATGAAGAAGCCTGCATATGCCCTGACAGATGCTTCAGAGGATACCCCATGCCCTGATGCAAGTCCACTTTGGGAGCCCCACTGGAGTTGGACTTCCTGATGAGGGCCTGTCGAGGGTCTCCCCATCAGGTTTCTTTTCCACCTCCTCTCTGCAGAAAGGTGGGGGTCAGGAAGCACAGTCAAACCTGACTGAGCATTCTGGGGGCTGGGCCAGAATAGGCAATGAGCTGCATCGTCCATGGTGGGGCGACCCTGCCATGTGCATAGTTTCTCCTGCCCCACTGGCCACCCCAACAGAGGAGGAAGTGTAGGACGAACAGAGGTTCCAGAAAGAGGTTTGACCAACAATCTCCAAGGACAAGGCCCAAAGGGAAAAGGAAATGCTTTGCCACTCGTAAAGTATTTTCAGCTCTCTGAGATCCCGTCTCTGGGATGGGGCTCACAGAACCATGGCTGCTAGAAAAATGTCACTGGGAACGGCAGATGCTCAATCTGGGAGAGCGGTTAGGGAGGAGTGGCTGGGCTGGGCTGGGGGCGGTGGGGGAGGAGGCTGGAGGCCTGGTGGAGGGAATGCAAATTAACGTCATGAATTATGCATCAGCCCAAGCTTCTCACACGTTCTGCTGAATGAAATCATGTTTGCCTGAGAGGGGGGAGGGGAAGGCAGGACAAAGATGAGCAGGGTCTGGCCTTGGGCCTTAGGAAAGAATATCATACCAGGAATTCAGAGGGGCCCAGGAAGGTGCTTGGGCAGGAGCAGGAGGCATCTTCCTGATGTCTTCTTCTTTGCTGTGTGACCTCAGGCTAGTCTCTTACCCTTTCTGATCAGCCCATTTCCTACCAATATAATCCTGCTGAGAACCTCTGCACTGTCTCATGGTGACTTCCAGGGCCAATTCAGTTGAAGAGTTTAGAGTGAGCTACTGAAGAAGAATTGTTGTTTTCACAGATGATTAATCATTATTATTGATTACTTTATGTAGCGACAGTTATTGTTACACTTATTATTTATTGTCATTATTGAATGAATACAGAAATAAATGCTGTGCATCTATTTTTCATGGGCTCCTCACAGTTATTCCTGCACCTATGATTACCCTTAGAGACAAAGAACTGGGGCTCAGAGAGGTCAAGTTCTGGCCAAAAGACACATAACTGGCTAAGGGGTATAGCCGGCCTTGGATGCAGCCCTTTGACTGCAGGTCATTTGAGTTTTGGGCCATCGGTGGCTGCAGCTCTTAGGGCCCACAGCAGGTCCATCTGGCTTCCAGAATGGAGAACCTCTCTTTTCCTGAGCAGTGAGATTCTAGAGGCCAGATGGGGGGCTCTATGAGGTGGAAGCAGGTATGGTTGTTGTTAGTTGAGGTTCATGGGGATCCTATATCTGACAGAAGGAAACAGTGTTTAGTTCTTTGCCATTTTATTACTGATCACTGGGATGTTGGAATCCATGGTATTTGGAGTGCCTTCCAACCTAGGGGGCTCATCTTCCAGCACTTTATTGGATAATATAATATAAGCAATGGGATTTACATTAACAAAATTTTGGAAGGTTCCTTCTAGTCTGCTGTAGTCTGGGAGCTCTGCTGATACCTGTGTACCATGGGTAACTCTGCTGGTATTTGAAATGTTGGGGGCATAGCTTCCAGTGTCACAGCAACATAGCAGTTACCACAGTACAACAAAGAGAGAGACTGGTGTTGGGTTAACGAGCTAGCCCCAAAGAAACCACTCAGTTAGCACTACTTGAAAGGAAAAAACCAAACCCAGTGTTTATTGAGTATTCTGGGTCCTGTGTTGGAGTTCCACGCATGTGGATAAAGAACCACACCTCTGGGGGTAGCTGCTGTCACACCCATCTTTTAGATGTGAAGGTCATTTCTCCACACTCCATGCATTATAAGCCAGATCAACACTGTATAGAAACAGTAGCATAATGCACAACGTCAAGTACCTTGTTATGTCAAGTCACCTAGGAGTAATACATTACAAATGGGGTGGGACCAAATGTTGTCTAATTCCCAGATTGCAACTGGAAAGAATTACTTGGGTTTTGTAACTAAATAACAAACCCCAAATCCACTGCCATCAAGTTGATTCCAATTTATCAAGACCCTATAGGACAGAAACACTACGCTTGATTTTATCCAAGAGGCCAGGATGGCCAAGCTTCGTCTCTCATACTTTGGACATAGTGTCAGGAGGGACCAATTGCTGGAGAAGGATATCATGTTTGGTAAGGTGGAGGATCAGAGAATAAAAGGAAGACCCCCAGCGAGATGAATTGGCCAAGTGGCAGCATCAATGGGCTCAAGCGTGCCAACATTTGTGAGGTTGACCCAGGATTGGGCAGTGTTTCATTCTACTGTGCATAGAGTGGCTATGGGTCAGTACTGACTTGATGGCACCTAACAACAATAACATAGGACAGAGTAGAACTGCTCCTTAGGGTTTTTGAGGCTATAAACTGTTATGGGAGCAGGCTGCTTTATCTTTCTCCCACGGAATGGCTAGTGGGCTTGAACTACCATCCTTGATGTTTGCAGTCCAACACTTAACCCACTGCACCACTAGGGCTCACATTAGAGAAAAGGGTTGGATGGTAACTAGAGTAAAGAAAAAAAAAGTTTCTAAAAACCAGTATGTTTATGTATTTCTGGTTTGTTTCAAAATATTACTGTGATCTGAGTGGTCACTTACCTACTTCCTCCAAACCATGTATTTTGATAATGTTTCAGTCACCTATCCATCCACTATCCTTTCATCCATCCACTCATCCACCCTTCCATCCATTCACCAACCCATATTTTCATCCACCCATCTGTTCATTCATCTACCCACTCACCCTTCCTTTCATCCACCCACCCATCCATCCTTCCAGCATTCATTCTTCCATCCATCCACCCACTCAACCATCCACCCATCCATCTACCCACCCATCTTATATCCATCTACCCATCAATTCAGCCACTCAACTATCCATCCATCCATCCATCCATCCATCCATCCATCCACCCACCCATCCATCCATCCATCCATCCATCCATCCATCCATCCATCCATCCATCCATCTATCCATCCATCCATCCATTCACCCACCCACCCATCTATTCATCCTTCCATCCACCCACCCATTCATGCACCCATCCTTCTATCTATCTATCCATCCATCCACCCATCCTTCAATCTATCCACCATCCATCTATCTATTCATCCACCCATGAATGTATCCATTCATTCACCTATCTACCCTTCTTGCCATCCATCCACCCACTCAACCATCCATTTATTCATCTACCCACCCATCCACTCACCCACTCTATCTTCCATCCATCTATCCATCCTTACATCCATCTACCCACTCAACCATCCATCCATCTACCCACTCACCCACCCCTCCATTCACTCATCCACCAATCTACCCACCCACTATTACTGAGTGTCAACTATTAAGTACCAGGCACTGTTCAAGGCCTCAAGGGCTGAAAGAAGCCTTGACCTACCGAATCTTACACTCTAGGCAGAGGGACAGACAATAAACAAAATATCAAATTCTGATGAGTGTTATAGAGAAAGAGAATACAGGGATAGGACAGGAGGAGCAGGGATGTTCCTTGTAAATAAATTTAATGTGCTTATTTTATACTAAAATGTCCTCATTCTAAGAAATCTCTTAAATTTGGCTAGTTTGTTGTGGTGGAGCTTATGCCAGTGAATTTCTCATTGGAGTGAAGTGGGCGGGAGTTTGGTTTGTTCATACCTGTAAACCTTGTCCCTAGTGCAATGCTTGGCTCATGGCAGCTGGTCAGTGTATGCTTGTTGAACGAATCATTGAAACATTATCAATGTAGTAATGAAGCAAATATGTGTGGTGGGTATGTGTATGTGTATGTTGCCTCTGTTCTCCCCCTCTTCAAGCACCTGTTCTCCTCTTGGACTCTGGAGACCTACTTGGTGTCACTTGCCTGGCCCTGTGGTCTTTGTGTCCTTTTCAGTCTTGGAGTCATTTGGTCTCGGATGCATCTGTAAGTGGTTTGAGTTTTATTTGTCTGGATACTCAGTATCCAGCATGTGGTTCAAGGCCATGTCTGGCATGTGGTCAGCGGGATACAAGGGCTTCTCGTACTGAGTCCAGGGTTTGGGTGCAGGGATTCTGTCAGCTATCAGGGTCAAATCTACTAGTTAGAGCCAACCCTAGGTTCAGGAGAACGTCCCTGCATTAGCAGGAAGAGGTAACCGAGTTGTATTATCTCTTATCCTCCTGATGACATGCCGGATTGTTTGGTTATTTATTATTAGTTTTCTCCCTTTCTTCTTCTTACATTTAACATTTTAGGTAAAGAATCTTGCTCACAGGATGTCGTTAAGTCGGTTCTGACCCATAGCGACCCTGCATATTTTTTCTGAGGAATGGCTGGTGAGTTTGAACTGCTGACCTTGTGGTTCAAACCAACCTTGTGGTCCCCTGCTTAGCCTACAGCACCACACTAGTCTCCACAGGATGCTATGTTGTTGTTGTTAAGTGCCATCAAGTTGATTCTGACCCATAGCGACCCTGTATAGGGTTTCCATGGAGCTGCTGGTGAGCTTGAACCGCTGACTTTGCAGTTCAAATGGCATGGCAGTCTGGCACATTAACCCACAGCGCCACACCAGGACTCTGCCATAGTCAGTCAGTAATGTTTTCTTTCCTGAGGAGATACAAGATGATGCTCACTGATAATAATCCATGATTGATTATGTGAGAAAGTAAACAAATACATCAATGTTCAAAAAAGAAAGAAATCTACAGCACAGCTTCCCTGCCAGCAGGCCCTGCTTTTTGCAATAAGAATTCAGGTAACAGGTACAGTAAATAGTAAGGTGCCTCAGTCTCTTACAGGACACAATGAGATGGCTTGACCCTTATCCCAGAATATACCTAACCAGTTTGGGGCAACAAGACCAAGAGGGGAGGAGAGGAAAGTTTTCTGGAAGAGGTGACAGACACCTTGCTCACCTTGAAGCATGAAGAGGAGGAAAGGAGGCAGATGAAGAACGTGGTGAAGGGTGGTCCTGGAGCAGCGACCAGTCTGAGCAGAAACAGGGATGTGAGAATGGGCTGCACAGGTTCAGACAGTGTGATGCTGCTAGGGGTCAGCTCTGAGGGAGGCTGGGAAGAATGGGGTTAGAGAGCTAGTCTTCTGTCTTGAGTAAGATGTAGTCAAATCTACATTTCAATCTTCACTGTCTTGCTACTAGCTAATTTTGTATCCTGAAATAGTTCAATTTTCATTTATCATTATGACTATCCACCCATCCACTCAACCATATATCCACTCAACCATGCATCCATCCACCCACTTATTCATCCATCCATCTGTGTTGCATGCCTCACCTACTTTTCCCAAAGTATTGATGGTAACTTATAACCTCAGAGGATACAGTATAGAAATGAGAACAAGACAGTACCTCTACATTCTGAGCAGTGGCTATGAGGTCATTAACTGGAAGCAGCCAAGTTCCCAGTTTAGTTGGACTTGAGAATCGCTGGACTTGAAAGGCAAAACCTGTGTGTCTTTGAAAATGGTCTGTCCTGTCTTTGCTTTGCTGGCACTGCCCACCCTGCCTCTCCATCTCACTACCCTGGTGGTGGGGTGCATCCATCAATCTTAGGTTAGGTCCTCTACCCCTGAGAACTGGTGGCCAGCCTGCCTGCTGGCCGGCTGCCTTATCATAGTGATTTGGTGTTACTAGTTTTCTCTTCTTGTAGGAGGGCCTCACCCGCCAGCTCCCACTCTCTCAGAGCCTGGCGACAGCGACTACCAAGGTCACCAATGACCTCCTAATTTCCAGATCTGACAGACACTTGGAGCTCTTATCTCTCTTGTCCTCTCTGTGGCATTTGAAAGGACTGACCCTGCTGCCTCCTCAGCATGGTCTCTTGGTGTCTGGGGCTCCAGTGACCTACTGTGCTCCCGTCCAGATGGGCATCTCTGCAAGCTCCGCCCCTCAGCCCCCTAGCTCTCAGGGCTAAGGCTTCTTGGTTGCACTTCCTTTCTCCCTCTCAAAGCTGCATGACAGAGTCTGCGCTCCTCAGTATCCCCCCACCTCATCTGACATACTGCATATGACAGACACACTCTCACTCAGGTGTTTTACCAGGTCACTCTAGGAAACAGGTATCTGTAGCTCCATTTTACAAGTGAGTAAACTGAGATACTTGCCAAGGCCATTTAAAGAGGAAGTGATGGAGCGGTATGCAGTCTTAGGGTGTGGACTGTCAATCCTGTTTCCTAAGTCCCCCTCCCTCAAGGAGAAATGATAAGCCATCCCCAAGCCAAATCAAAGACAAACAAAAGATTCACAGGTCTGTGGGCTATCATCAGGTATTTATATCTCCATTTCACAGTTGAGAAGATGGAGTCTCAGAAAGTTAAATGACTTTCCTATGGTCACATGAGAGTCAGGATTGAGATTTGCTGTTGTTGTTGTTAAGTACCATGGAGTTGGTTCCGACTCATGGTGACCCTACACAAGGTATCTGAGGCTGTAAATCTTTACGGGAACAGAAAGCCTCAGCTTTCTCCCGTGGAACAGCTGGTAGTTTCTAACTGCCGGTCTTGAAGTTAGCCGCCCGATTCATAACCACTAAGCTACCAGAGCTCCTTCAGGTTTCAGATTTACTGACTGGGAATCTCAGTTCTATCATTTATATTAGCTGTGTGACCTTGGGGAAGTTATTTACCCTCACTGTGCCTCAGTCTCCTCCTGGAAATAAGGCCCATTATTATTCTAAATGGGGCTAAGAATTGTATATCCTTCGTCAAAATTCAGTAGCTGCTGTTTTATTGCACACCTCCAAAGTTCATTCCCTTCCCACCACCCGGAAGGAATTATGTTTTCAAATTTTTTCATGTTCTTCCTCATGCTGTTTCCTTCATCGGGAATGTTTTTCTTTGCAGAACTGCAAGTCGAGAAACAGAATGGATTTTAGGGTACACGCCTCAGCACCACTTTTCCCAGACAAGGAAAATGTAGGTTGGTGGCCACTCTGGACAGGAAGTAGACCCCTGTAGCAGCTTTGGGCTCATGTGTGTGCAGGATAGTGACCATAAGAGAAGGGAGAACCACTTCTGATTCTAGAAACTCTCTGGAAAAGAGAGAGAGAATGGTCCAGAAGTCTCTAGAAACCTCTGTTCCAGTCTCATTGGCCCATGACTGAATCAGTCACCAACAAAGGTGGGGTGTCTTATACCAGACTTTCTAGAGAAGCAACATCAGTGAAACATATATATGCATATCTATATGGAGAGAGAAGTTGTGGTGTGGCGCTGTGGGTTAATACCTCAGATTGCAAAGCTGTTTGAACTGCAAGGTCAGCGTGTTTAAGCTCACCAGCTGCTCCTCGGAAACCTGATACAGGGTTGCTATGGGTCGAAACTGACTCGATGGCACTTAATAACATATGGAGAAAAGTTTGTCATCAAGGAGATGGCTTACAGTTGCAGAGTCCCAGGTCCCCAGAAGAAGAGCCAGAGCCTTTCCCACATGTTCCTTATATGTGGAGCAGGCCACAATCCCACAGAAACATCCTTTCAATTGATTGGCTACTCATAGCCAATCATCATAGAGTGAACTATTGCCTGTATTAGATTTCATCACCATGGGAATAAGTACATCCCAACTGTTAAGCCTCTGGAAATGCTGGCCTAGCCAAGTTAACACAGAAAGTTAACCATTACATGGGGGTGCTATCAACCTATCAACCAGGCAGCCCCTAGGGTGGGAGCTGAGCCAGCTTGGAGGAGGAGGAAGAGGGCACAGGAGTAGCTTTTGGGGTGGTAAGATGTGGGCACTAAGTAAGTCAGGACTATGGTGGGAAGAGTGGATGAGACAATGCTCGGCAGACAGGTGATGTATGGGTGTGGTATCTGCTGTTACAATCTTTTCTAGTTCCTACTGGACTTGTCTCCTGCCCTCATGGGACTGCCCTGCCCAAGGATGGTGAGTGAAGCTAGGTCTTTCCTTTCTGAACTGTGTCTTCTGCATAGGCACACATTCATGGTAGGTGCCCATTTAGCAAACACTTGTGGAATGGATCAATAATGCTGTTCTAGAACATGACTGTCATCCATCCATCAATCCTTAGTTGAAAATCTTTTCCTTACATGAAATCATTTTTGTTGTTGTTAAGTGCCATTGAGTCGGTTCTGACTCATAGCAACCCTGTATAGGGATTCCGAGGAACTGCTGGTGAGCTTGAACCGCCGACCTTGTGGTTGAAACCTTGTGGCTCAAACCGACCTAATCCAGCGCATTAGCCCATAGCGCCACATCAGGACTCTTGAAATCCTTTGCAGGCACCATGCTGCAGGTGAGCAGCTCAATTTGATGGAGGGATGGAAGGCCCAAGTCCCCTGCTGAGTAATCTCTCCCATATCCATAAACCCCAAGGATGTTGATGTGGGGTTATGGATTGAATTGGGTCCATCCAAAAACAACCCTCTCCTTTGGGAATGGTTGCCATTGTTATGTTAATGAGGCAGGATCAGTGTGAGGTGTTGTTGTTGTTGTTCTTAAGTGTCCTCAAGTCAGTTCCAACTCATAGTAACCCTGTATAGGGTTTCCAAGGAATGGCTGGTGGGTTTGAACTGTTGACTTTGTAGTTAGCAGTCCAGTGCTTATCCTATAGCACCACACCAGGACTCGCTCACAAAATATAAAAGGAGCAGAGTAAGGAAGCAGAGATGGGGGTAAGATACGTACCAAGACACATGGAGATCTCCAGAGAACCAGGAAGCAGAAGCTAAAGAGATAAGGACATTCCTCCAGAGCCCACAGAGAGAAAACCTTCCCTTACAGCTGGCAATCTGTGAGGAAGTAAACTTGTGTTTGTTACAGCTATCAACTTGTGGTGTTTCTGTTGTAATAGCACTAGATAACTAAGACAGAGTTGTGAATTCCAAATGGGCAGGTTCCATGCCCTAGAACCAGGAGTGTCTGGTAGCAGCCCATATCCCTCTGACTGACATCAGATAAAATTATTTTGTCTCCAAGGAGGCCACAGTGAGGTTGGTAGGGGAAGTGAACTTTGAGTGCCTGGACACTTGAATGGATGAAACTTAGAGCAAGCACTGCCTTTCCTTGGATCTTGGCAACTACCTACCAAAAGGATCCAACTCAGAATGGCATGTCCTGACATGTCCAGGTTGTTCTGGTCCCTTATTCCGGGTCTGACTCCTTATATAGGGTGCTCTTCTGGCTTGGTAGGACTCAGAGGGATCTGCATCTCAGGTGGGAGGTTAAGATGAGTAAGTAGCCTTGTTTGCATTTTGTTCAGCACTTAACTGCTAAATACAAGGTCAGCGGTTCAAACCCACCAGCCGCTCCTCAGAAACCCTATGCAGGGTCAGTATCAGTCAGAACTGACTCAATGGAGCTTGATAACAATACTCCTCCTCAGAAGGAGCTCTGGGTTACAAGTTGGGCTGCTAACTGCAAGGTCAATAGTTCGAATTTACCAGCAGCTTTGTAGGGGAAGGATGAGGCTCTCTGCTCCAGTAAAGATTTACTGGATTTAAAGCCTCGGAAACCCTATATGTGGTTGCTGTGGATCGAAACCAACTCCATGGCGCACCACCACGACCATCACGCCTCCTGATGCCAGCCTTCCTGATGTTTGCTGTTTTCTTTAGGGCCCTTGGAGGACCCATCTTGAGTAAGGCAAGACTTTTGAGAGGGATGGGGATGCACTGATGCTGCCCCAGGTCTAGGGGGCAGATGGTGGAGAGGAACCACACCTGAAGCATGTTGGGGTCACTAGGATTTCACACCAGTGAAATGGCATGCTAGAGGCTGAGGTCCCCACCCAGGGTTCTCAGTGGGTGGGGAAGTGGATGGAGTAGGAAGATTTGCTATAAGGGGTCTCCCTGGTAGGGGTGTGTGTGTGTGTGTGTGACAGAGCGTATGTCCTGTGTCTGCAGACCCTATTAATGGAGTTGTTGTTGCTGTTGTTAAGTGCCATCAAGTGGGTTCTGACTCACAGCGACCTTGTGTAGGGTGGGGACTGATTAGTTCTCTCGTTTTCTTTAATAAATGCATACATATTTTGAATGTATATGATAATTTCACAATAAAATAATTGCAAAAGAAGTCTCCCCTATTCTCTAGATATCCTTCAGGCCTGTAGCTAAAAGACCATAAAGGGGACATTAGTGGTCCTGGTGTGGTACTGTAGATTAATGAGCTGGACTGCAAAGTCATTTGAACCACAAAGTCAGTGGTTCAAGCTTACCAGCCTCTCCTCAGAAACCCTATGATAAGGTGGCTATGGGTCAGAACCGACTCAACAGCACTTAATATCTCTTCTTTTCCACCTTCTCCTCTCTCCCCTTTGGCAAACATTATTCATTCTTTATGTCCTAACAGATCACCTGTTCCATATACTTAATAACAACAACCTACTAGCTAAGTGCTTGGTCCAAGGGCTCCATTCTCATTCCCCTTCATTGACAGTGCCGGTTAAGGGGACATGAGGAAAGTTCACCTAGATGTTGTGCCCTTTAGTGTATTGTTCCACTTCCTGCCTGGATCAAGCACACCATGGCTGGGGCTCCAACAGCCATTGGAACCAGAAGAGAACCTTAAGGGTAAGAGCAACATGGAGGTGATAGAGCAGGAAGACTGCAGACTTCTGGGTCCTAGGAGCTGTCAAACCAATTCTGAAAAGTTACCGTAAGACTTCTTTACGTGAGAGAGAACTAAACTTCTGTCTTGTTTAAGCCATTTATACAGACAGTATCCAGGTTACGAATGTCTTACTAGTAGACGTCTTATACTTGCCCTTGGAGTCCTGGTGCGGTGCTATAGAATAAACAGTGAACTACTAACCACAAGGTTGGTGATTCAAACCTAGAACTGACTCCAGGGCACTTAACAGTAACAATAAACTTGTCTTTTGTGGAGGTATTGTTATTGTTGTTGTTGTTATGTGCTGTGGAGTCAGCTCCAACTTATAGCGACACTGTATAGGGTTTCCAAGGCTGTAATTCTTTACGGGAGCAGAAAACCTGATCTTTCTTCTGCGGAACAGCTGGTAGTTTCGAACTGCTGACCCTCAGGTTAGCAGCCAGATTCGTAACCACTACACTACCAGAGCTCCTTGGTATTGTCATTGTTGTTAAGTTGTTAAGTGCCGTCGAGTCGATTCTGACCCATTAGTTGTTGTTATGTGCCATGGAATTGGTTCCAACTCATAGCGACCCTGTACAGAGTTTCCAAGGCTGTAAATCTTTATGGGAGCAGAAAACCTCATCTTTCTCCCGCGAAACAGCTGGTAGTTTTGAACTGCTGACCTTGCGGTTCACAGCCCGATTCATAACCACTACGCTACCAGAGCTCTGGCCCATAACGACCCGTATAAGATTTCCGAGAAGCAGCTGGTGAGCTTGAACCGCCGACCTTGCAGTTCAAACGGCTTTGCAGTCTGGCGCATTAACCCACAGTGCCACAAGTATTGTCATTAAGTGCTGTAAAATCAGTTCTGACTCACAGCTACCCTGTATAGGGTTTTCCAAGGAGTGGCTGGTGGGTTTGAACTACTGACCTTTCAGTTAGCAATCCAGTGCCTATCCTGCAGCACCACACCAGGACTCCCTTTTGTTGTTGTTGTTAAGTGCTTTCAATTGGGTTCTGACTCATAGTGACTCTGTATAGGGTTTCTGAGGAGCGGCAGGTGAGTGTAAACCATCCAACCTTTCGGTTCAAACTGACCTTGCGGTACAATGCTTATCTTACAGCACCACGGGACTCCGGGAGTCCCTTTTAATGTTATGTAAATATTCCCTTACTTTGAAATGATTAAAACAACCCCTACTCACAACAAACTCACATCTTAATTTGCTGTACATATAGCTTTTAAATTGTAGAAAAGGTTTTGAGCTTTTTCCTACATTAAAACAAGGCTAAGTCAGAATTGTATGTACCTGTTTCCATTTACATACAAATTCATCTTAAAGATGCCTTTAGGAACAGATCTTGTCTGTAACCCAGAGAGGGCCTGTGTGTGATTTCCATTTGCAGAAATGATTACAGAAGTGGCTGTAGTCATTTACTCTTTCCTATATACACACCTTTGCAAAGAGAACTTGCAGCTCTCTTTTCAGCAATTAAGGAGCCCTGGTGGCATTGTAGGATAAACATGGGACTGCTAACCACAAGCTTGGCAGTTCTTATCCACCAACTACTCCATGGGAGAAAGATGAGGCTTTCTGCTCCCATAAAGATATACAGTTTCCAAAACCCTATACAGGGTCACTATGAGTTGGAATTGACTAGATGGCAGTTGACTTAGGTACCAGAGATGGAGCTGATTTCCCCACCCCTTGAATCTGGCTGGACTTTACGAATGGCTTTGCCAACAGAATGACACACAGCAGTTACCGTGAAACAGTTCTAAGTCTCAAGAGGTCTTGTACACTTCTGCTTATTTTTGGAGCCCTACCCAGGATGAGAGATGCAGGATCAGTTCCCTCACTGTCCTAGCTGACCACAGCCAACTCCCAGACATGCAAGAGAGGCCAGTCTAGACCAACTCATCCCTGACTGATTTATCATTGATGTAGATGCACGAGCAAGCCCAGTCTGTCAAGTTCAGAAGAATCTCCCAGCTTAAACCCAACCCAGATTCTCTAGCTAAATCAATGGTGGTTGTTTGAAGCCTCTAATTTTTTGGGTGGTTTGTTATACATAGGCTTATATGCAGCAAGCTTAATCATTACACATGAAGTTGGTGTGATGGTTAAGGTTGTGTGTCAACTTGACTGGGTCATGATTCTCAGAGATTTGGCAGTTTGGATATTGTCATCCCTATATGATGAGCTCTGTTCAGAGTAGCCAATCAGTGAAAGGGAATTTCCTAGGGGGTGTGACCTGTCTCTATATGGACATTCTGACATAATGTTCTTGGTTTTTGTTGTTGTTGTTGCCTTATCTGGATACCTCTATCTGGCTTGTCAACATCTGACCTCCAGTTCTTTGGACTTGAGCCAGCAGCCTGCCTATCATCTTCCAATCTTGGGATTTGTTACCTGATTCATGGGTTTCTGTTTTGCATGGGATCACTATGAGTTGGAACTGACTTGACAGTACCTAACAACAACAACAACAACAAGCCACCACTTGTCTGTCAGTTGTACTGTGGTGGCTTGTGTATTTCTGTGATGCCAGAGACTATGTCACTGGTATCTTAAATAGCAGCAGGGTCATCCATGGAGGACAGGTTTCAGCGGAGCTTCCAGACTAAGACAGACTAGGAAGAAGGAGAGGCAGACAATTTCTGAATGGTGAGTCACTGAAAACCTTATGAACAGTAGCAGACCATTGGTAGATCTAGATCTGGAAGATGAAACTTTCCAGTTGGAAGCTCAACAGGAAATTTCAAAAGGCAGTTCGAAAGGACAGAGTCAAATATTATGATGAAATGTGGAAGAACAGGGAGTTAGAAAGCCAAAAGAGTAGAACACGCTCAGCATTTCTGAAACTGAAAGAAGTGAAGAAAAAATTCAAGCCTTATATTGCAATATTGAAGGATTTGGTGGATAAAATATTGGATGATGCTGGAAACATCAAAAGAAGATCAAGAGGCAGTCATTAGAACAGAATAAAGGGATACTGTAAGATTTAAAATCAGGAAAGATGTGTGGCAGGGGTGTATACTTTCACCATACTTATTCAATTGGTATGTTGAAAAAATAATCTGAAAAGTTGGATTATATGAAGAAGAACATAGCATCAGGATTGGAGAAAGACTCATTAACAACCTGCAAATCGCAGTTGACACAAGCTTGCTTGCTTGAAGCAAAGAGGACTTAAAATACTTATTGATGAAGATTAAACTACAATCTTCTGTATGGATTGCACCTCAGTGTAAAGAAAAGAAAAATCCTCACAACTGGACCAATAAAAAGCATTATGATAAATGGAGAAAAGATTGAAGTTGTCAAAGATTTCAATTTGCTTGGGTCCACTGTCAACACTAATGGAAGCAGCAGCCAAGAAATCAAACAATATTTAGACAAATCTTTTACAATAGTGTTCAAGAGCGAAGGTATCAGTTTGAGGACTTTGGTGTGCCTGATCCACATCATGGTATTTTCAATAGCCTCATATGCATGTGAAAGCTCTACAATGACTAAAGAAGACCTTTGAAGAATTGATTCATTTGAAGTACGGTGTTGGCAATGAATACTGAAAGTATCATGGAGTGCCAGAAGAACAAACAAATCTGTGCTGGAAGAAATACAGCTAGAATGCTCCTTAGAAGCAAAGATGATAAGACTTTGTCTCTTGTACTTTGGACCTACTATCAGGAAGGACCAGTCTCTGAAAAAGGCATCATGCTTAGAAAAGTTGAGGGTCAGTGAAGAAGAGGAAGACCCCCAACTAGATGGATTGGCACAGTGGTAGCCGCAATGGACTTAAGCATGACAATGATTGTGAGAGTGGTACAAGATGTGCAGTGTTTCACTCTGTTGTGCTTAAGGTCACTCAATGGCACCTAACAACAACAACAACAAGAGGCCAGGTGTGGGTAGTATGGAAGGATGGGGCTTGCAGTGAACTGTATCACTTCATTTAAAAGGCATAGCTGGGACTCACTTGAAGTAGATGGATGCCTTGCAGGATTGCTGGATTGTCTGCATTAGGCAACTCTGTGGCACAAGACCTCTTTAACTTGTTCAAGAGCAAATATATCAGTTTGAAGACTAACGTCCTGACCCAAGCCATGGTATTTTCAATCTCCTCCTGCGCGTGTGCCAGTTGGATAATGAGTAAGGAAGACCATAGAAGAATCAATGCATTTGAATTATAGCATTGGGGAAGAATATTGAAAATATCATCGTCAGATGGGGATGCTTTTTTCTTTTTTAATGTAAAATCACTGATACTTAACTGTCAGCAACTAATTTAATTAAAAAAAAAAATGTCATTTGTGGGTTAGCATTGACTTGGCCAAAGAAGTCATTCTGGAGGGTCTCTGTTCTCAGCTCCTGAATTGTACATCAAATGTGACCCCTGTTACCAACTCTTACAGGCCTCCCAGACCTAGGTGCTTCGTGGCTCTGGCCTCAGCTAGTCCTCACAGCTGATAGGCCCTCTGGTGAAAGGCCCTTTTGAAGCTGTCAGAGATGTCTAGTATCTTCTCTGGGACCTACCTTGGCTAGAAAATTCGTTCTCAAGAGGTGCAACCAGAGGCCTCCACGCCGGCCTCCTGCTTCCCTAGGATACAAGCCAGGCTGCAGTGTCTCCTCCTTTCCAGCCTCCATGCAAAAGCTCATCTGGCTTCAGCTTGGAGCTCCCAAGGTGTTAGTCAGACTGACCCAGGTTCAGGTTCCAGCTCTGTGTCATTTTCTGCTTAACCATATCCGGAGTGAGAGAGATAAAATGTTCTCAGGATGAGTGAGTACCTGGTGGGTGGCCCTAGAGAGCCTGATGAAAGAACAGAAGCTATGTGGGGAGGTCAGGGTGTGAGGAGTGGGGTATCAATCTCTGTCCACAGGTGCCTCCTAGGGGTGTACACCAACACCCCCAGCCTGCAGACACTTTCCTTCTTATCTGAGTTATTTTAGCCTTGCATGTGTTTGTCCATGTGTGTGTATGAATGTCCATGTATGTGTCTGCATGTGTGTGTTTGCATGCATCTGGTAGCAGTGCAATCTGGCCACTTGTAGGTATTTTAGGACTGTTATGTGACTGTCCCTGTTGAACTGCAAAGTATAGAATTCTCTTTGGGGTTGCCCCCCAGTACGACCTTGCACTTCTTCTTCCTTTCAGTTCCACCCTGCCTCTCTGCTCTGCCTGAGTCCTCCTTGGGCTCTTGTATTCTAACCTGCACCCTGGCCACTGAAGGGCCTGGTCCTTTCTGCTAGCCTGATGGGGTGAGAAACAGGGAAGAGCTAAGGGATGGACATGACAGCATCCTGGGACTTTGAACTCAATCCTAGGTTTGACTCTTGGTTCTACCATCTTCCATCTGTGAGCTGGAACTCCTTCAACCTTCCTGAGTCTGTGTTTTCACATCTCTAACCAACAGGAATGGAGAACTCTGAATCGATGCAGGGGTATAGGGAGGATCGGATGGAAGATGTGTGTCAGTCGCTTAGCACACTGCTGGGCTCCCCAGGCCTCCTGGACCTCAGCCAGGCCTTGGGGAAGCCACAGGCAGGGGGCAGGGGGCTAAGGGGGCTCCTGGGAGCCCTTCAAATCATTTCCAGAGGCAGCTGCCTATGCATAAGGCTGGAGCAGATGCTGAGCCAAGGAGAGCGGGGAGAGCTTCGGCAAGTTCCAGGGACTCTCAACAGGAAGCGATCCCCAGAAGCCCACCCACTCATCACTTACTCACACATGCAGGGCACTTGGGACATGCTGAGGGGGGTTGGAGTGGCTGTATGTATATGTGCTTGTATATGTGTAGGCAAGATAGTACATGCTGGGGAGGCCAGAGGAGAGGCCATCACATGGAATCTGAGGGTCTCGTGAAGCCAGAGACCAAAATGTGCTGCCAGTCAAACAAGCAGGGTGTGATGAGGGGCATGTGTGTGAGCACCTGCTGTGTGCCAGGGGCTCATCCCTTACTGCCGTAACTGCACATAGGCCTCAGAAGGACTCATGAGGGTGGACTGCTTCTTTGACAGGTGAAGAAACTGAGCCCAGAAATATTCAGTGGTGCGTCCAAACTCACTCTCCTAGTTGGTATCCATGCCAACACTCCACCAGACTCCAAGGGTCTGGTTGTATAGATAGTTCCTGGCCTTCACTGGGCTTCATTTTAGCGTCTTATTGGAGAGGGCTTTGCCCACTATGGGGAAACCAACAAACTAGGGTACACAGGGTGTCAAGGCTCTGGATCATCTTTGTCTATTTTCTACTTCCTTTGAACCATAAGGTTGCTGGTTCAAACCCACCAGCCACTCCTCAGAAACTCTACACAGGATTGTTATGAGTTGGAACTGACTTGATGGCATTTAACAACAACTTGTCTCCCTGGGAGACAGGGATAAGAGCTATACCTGCATACCAGGAGGATCATTGGTATGGGACTGGGGACTCTCAACCTCAGTGTCTCCAACTGTCAGATGGGGATGATGGTCCAGGCTGCTGACCTCGAGGGCTGTGTGAGGACCAGGTGGGTCCTGCAGAATGAATTATCTTACAAAGGAGGCTCTTTGGGATGTGAAGATGACTGGGCCAGTGGAGATGTAGGGGATCCCTACAAAGGGCCTCTTCTCCTGGTCTTGAGGTTAACTGGGTGATGGACCAGTGACAGCCATAGGTGAAGGCCTTGACCTCCCATGGGAGGGACATCCCTGGACAGACCCTGACTGGAAGCTGTCCTACCACACAGAAACTACCCACTGATGTGACTTCTGAGGAGGCAAAGGAAACAGCACCTATTCAGAATGTTTTACTCCCTGTTTGCAGATGCGACAGCCACATCTTGAAGAAGTTTGGGACTATCCAAGACCACTTTCAATTTATGGTAGAGCAAGGGCTGTCTGGGTAGAATGGTATGAGAAAGGTGTGTAGGGGCTGGAGGCTGAGGGTGCCCTGGACCCTGCCCAACTCTGGGGCATTACCCAGAGGCACAAAAACTGGGTCTTTCTTTTATTGATTTAATGTTTATACTTGGCCCCAAGACTATTCTGAGGAAAGTTACTCGAGTCCAATCTCACCAAATGTCAGGCCAGTTACCAGGTGCTTTCTAATTCTCTCTCATGACTCCCAGCCTGTGAGGGAAACAGATATTTACTAACTCCTGGGAGGTGGTTTCTTCATTCACTCATTCCTTTATCCTGCAAAAGCCCTGCCCATCCCTGGTCAGGTTACCGGCAACTTCTCTCTGTAGGTACCATGTTGTATGTGACAGCTGCCATGACTCATCCTCTGCTTGGCCCCAGTTCCAACTGGGACCTGACACAGGCCGCCACCCAGGGGAAGGTCAGCAGGTGCTGGGCTGCTGAGAGGACTCCACCAGCCTCATGGAAACTGACCATCAGACAGGGCAGCTGTTCAAAGCTCATTCAACCTCAGGTGTGAAGGACTTACTGTTTCAGCCCAGCAGGGTTAAAACACAAAGTTCAATAAGAGGAGCCTGGCTGGCGGCTGGCCCAGTGTCCTGACTCTTGGGTACATCTCGATGGAATAACCTTCCCATACATAACCTCTTGAGCCATGGAGAAACATCCCCTGGAGGCTTTCCAATAGAAGGAGCAGAGGGACTTGGGAAAACTCTGTACTTTACTACTCAGGTTGTTGTTGTTATTTGGTGCCATTGAGTCAGTACCGACCCATAGCGACGTTATGCACAGCACAATGAAACACTGCCCGATCCTGGGCCAACCTCACTACTGTTGCCAAGCTTGAGTCCATCAATGCTGCCACTCAGTCAATCCATCTCCTTGGGGGTCTTCCTCTTTTTCTCTGTCCCTACACCTTACCAAACATGATATTCTTCTCCAGTGACTGGTCCCTCCTGACAATGTGTCTGAAGTATGAGAGATGACGTTTGGCCATCTTGGCCGCCAAGGAGCATTCTGGCTGTGCTTCTTCCAGATCAGATCGATTGATTCTTTTGTCAGCCCATGGCACTTTCAATATTCACCTCCAACACCATAACTCAAAAGCATAAATTC
>NW_006408641.1:8604458-8615494 GCF_000296735.1 Chrysochloris asiatica
TAGTCAATAAAGCACTACTCAGGTGACCTAGGGCAAATAATGCAATCTCTCTGAGCCTTGATTTCCCATCTGTAAAATCAGAACCATAGCAGTGCCCTCTGCTTCAGCTCCTGTGAAAAATAAATGAGAGAATACGGGCAGAGCATCCAGGTAGTGGTGGATGTTTATCATTCATTCTCTGAAACAAGTATCAAGTACAAACTATGTGCTAAGTCCTGGGGATAGGACAAGGTTCCCAGGTCCTTGGAACACACAGATTCCAGCACAAGCTATCTACTACTATACTTAATCTACAGGTGATGTGAGTTTGGGGGCAGGAATCTGATTTATAAACTGACAAGTAAAGTCAAATAATGTGGGCCAAGTGGAAAGTGGCATTCCCCAAACTCAACGCCTTCCTGCAGATGCCTGAGATATGGAATTTTCAGTCTGTGGAATCTGTTGATGCCGCCAGGTGCTGGCAGCTTCAGTGTGTTTGTGAGGACAGAGATGTGGTCCTTTGCCTGAAGAAAGTGTCTAAGTTGTGACAAAGAGCAGACTGAACAGGGTGGAACCACCTCTCCCTCGGGATCAGGTGACTTAGCAGGATTTATTTATTTTTACTGCGGTGGCTGTTGTTAAGTGCTGTTGAGTCAGTTCTGACTAATAGTGACCCTATATAGGGTTTCCGAGGAGCAGCTGATGGGTTTGAACTGTCAATCTTGTGGTTAGCAGTCCAGTGCTGATCCTACAGCACCACACCAGGACTCCTGTATTGTGGTGAGTATAGATATATAAGTAATCCTGGTGTGGTGCTGTAGGATAAGCACTCAACTTCAAGGTCAGTTTGAACCACAAGGTTGGTGGTTCAGGGAGTCAGGAAGAGGATGTGTGTGTGAGAGTGTTGGTACATACATGTAAGTGTATGTGTGTATAAATGTGTAAGTGTGTGTATTGGTGAGTGTGCCTGTGTGTAAGTGTGTGGGTGAGTGTATAGGATGAGGGGGGAGGAGGAGCCCAGACAGGACATATCAAGAGGGGACAAGGCTTGAGCTGCATGTGCCTGTCTGTGGGGTGTGTGTGTGTGCGCACAGTGTGCATGTGCTCCATTTGTACACACACGTGTGAATACCCATGCATGCACAGGGCCATTTTGTGCCTCAGCTTGGACAGCAGCAGTGCTGAGGACTGGACAGGGGTCGGTGGACACCTTCCTTGTTTCTCTTCATCCACACTTACAGAGGCTATGCAGACAGTGGAAAGTGAGATAATCCTGACAACTATGGGATTATCTTCTGTTTTGAGGCAGAAAGAGCCAATAAGAAAGGAAAATTAGCTTGGGTTGGGGATTCCATCTGAGAGACAACTCCCAAGGTGCATCCGGGGGCATAGGCTGGGGAGGCTGGGGAGGCAGGGTTATCAGACCTGTGGAGATAGGCAGATGTGGATGAGTTCAAACTTCTAAGAGGTCCTCTCTGTGCTTCAGTTTCTTCATCTATATCATGGCAGAAATACCTGTCTCTAAACTTTGTAGACAGGGATGAAATGAAACATGGCATGCCCTTAGCTCAGTGCCTCACACATACTAAGTTATAGTGAAGCCACAGAGGCCTGCTGTTGTTAAGTGCCATTGAGTCAGTCCTGACGCATAGCAACCCTGTGTAGGGTTTCCAAAAAGTGTCTGGTGAGTTTGAACCACTTCCTTGCAGTTGAAATCAAGCTTGTGGTCCAGTGTTTATCCTATAGTGCTACACCAGGACACCATAGAGGCCTAGACAGATTACACAGGTTTTGAAATGTGGTAGGATCATCCCAGGATCAAGTGAGAGCTGGACTTCAGCCCCAGCTTCTCTTGAGCCCCAGAAAGCGGTAGAAATTCATTCACCATAGCACATGAAGGTTCCTGGTCTCCACTGCTCCAAGTGCCTTGGCAGAGAATGCTGGGACTCTGATGGAGGCCAGACATCCACTCCCTGCCTTACAAGAGCTGACCCCACATGTGCCATCATGCAGAGGCCGATGGATGGGACCTAGTCAGCTGAGCTTTCTCTGGTATCAGAGAAAAGCTCTTGGATGCTCTCAGAAACCCTAGGCAGAGCACACCCAGGACACCCATGGCCTTGCGCCAGTTGTCTCCTTTCTCCCCTAAGCCTCACACCCATGGTTCTCTCTCCAGAAGACCTTGCAAAGCACAGCTCTCATAACTTCTGGTGTTTCTCACCTCTAAGGCTGCACAGCTGGTTCCCCCATTCCTGCAGGATGAAGGGCAAGCTCCACAGGATCCTCCGAGTGAGATCTTGTCTTTTCTACCCATTCCCTTGAGCTTTCTGTTCCCAGAAACTTTCTGTTGGGATTTTCCAATGTTCCACGTGTTCTTGCCTCTGCCAACCTGTTCCCACTCCCTGGTAAGACCTCATTACCTTTTTTTTAAGTTTTTATTGTGAGTTGAGTGAAAGTTTACATGGCAGATCATCAGTTTTGCGTTCAACAAATCATATACCTTGTTTCATTACAATGATTATAATCCCTTCCATGTACCATCAGTTAACAGTATTTTTTCTATTCACTTTAGTTCTCAGGCATGTATAATAATTTACACCACTAAAGGGCACATTCTGCAAGTCTGACTCCTGGCCACCAGCTCTCAGTCCCTGTTTTCCCATCAATCTAGCATCCTCTCTCCATGTCCCCATCTCTGATATTGCTGCTTCTCTGGATAGGGTTCCACATTCCGCTTGTGCTCTTCTCCCTTGATGATCCTAGGGTCCTCTGTTTCTGGACTGTAAGATTAACTACTCTCCTGTTTTTGTTATAAAACTTCTACCTTTACAATTGTTAGAGTCACAATTAGTCATGATAACAATTACTATTGAATTGTAAGAATCTTATGCCATCTCTTTTTACCAGACCCGTCTAGACAAGATGAAAACTATTCAGTGGGGATTCTATCTTCCCCCACACACTCTTAAACTAAACTTGCTCTTGAAAATTTGTAAGCCAGTCGCTTCATGTCTTTATTGCCTCCTCATTTTAGGTAGCCAATGTCTAAGTTGTCTATCACAATCAACCTCATTACCTCTTAAGACTCAACTCACCTGTGGTCTAAATTCTTTTCTGCACCCCCCTTCCTAACTCTTGGGCCCCACCTTGGGGCAAATGCTCATCCATGTAATTATCACTCTCATTCCCTGGTGGCCAGTGTGGACCTTGGTGCACAGTAAGGTCCAGTGGATGTATGCTGGTTCATTGAGTAGCTCACAAATGGGCACAGCCTAATAGAACCTGCTGTCAGACTCAGACCTGGCACAGGGAACCTGGTCTTACCTGTTATTACTTCTGTGACCCAAAACCAGGCCAGCCTGAGACTCCCTCTCTGTTGCTATTGCACCAAGCTTTCCAATATTTCCACTCCTCTGGCTTACAGAGGTCTTCATTAAACATAGAAGCTAAACAACCCAGCTGGGCATGCTCTCCCCACTTGAGTGAAAAACACCTAGGTGAGTGCATTGGAGGGTACATCCCTCTGTGATTCTCCCTCCACTTGACTCTTGAGCTGTCCCTGAGTCAGGTGGGTCTATTTTACCAGGATATTGCTCTGTGGAAGGGAAGGTTTCCTTTGAGCAGACATGTGCTGGGTCTGTGAAGGCCGTGCCTAGGAACTGCAGGGTTTTTTGGTCTGATATTTCAAATACCAGCAGAGTCACCCATGGTGGATAGGTTCCAGTGGAAAGTCCAACTAAGAGAGCTAAGAAGAAAACCCTCAAAATCAACTTCTGAAAATTAGCCAATGAAAGCCCTATGGAACACTACAGAACATTGTCTGGTAGGAAGCTGGTAGATGAGCCCCCCCTAGGTTGGATGGTGCTCACAGTACAGTGGCAGCAACAATGGACTCCAACTTACCCATGGCTATGAAGACAGCTCTGCTCTGGGCCCTATCCCATTCTGTTGTAAATGGGAGCGCTATGAGTCAGAGGCAACTGGAAAACTGCGTGCCTCCAGAGCAGACCCCACTGACTCCCTAGGCTGGATCCCTTTGCCCAGCACTCTGCTGCAGAAGCATTTTGATGAATTGTTGATTTTTACAATTTACAGCTTCCCTTGGACATTTGAGAGATGTGCTCATGCTGGGCCCATATTCTCAAACAGCAAGGGTAACTGAAGCTGAGTCCCAGCTCTGTCTTTAGGTGGGGTTGTTGTTGTTGTTAGGTGTCATCGAGTCAGTACCGACTCATAGAGACCCTATGCACAACAGAACAAAACACTGCCTGGTCCTGGGCCAACCTCACAATCATTGCTAATGTTGGGGTAGGGTCTCACATTCCCCATCCTGCCTGGACCATCTCGATTAGACTTTGACCCCAGGTAGAAATTCCTCTAGTGCGGGGCCTGAGGTCTCAAAAATCACCTATCAAGCAAACGGGAGGTACAAAATTAGTGCTGTCTCCGGGTGTTTGAAGGAAGCATCAAAACAGAGCAAAAGGATGAGGAATTGTCCCGAGAAGAGAAGGTGGAGCTGTGTTTTTTAGGAGCAGTAGAAAAATTAGGAGTGTGTAGCAAAGGGTCTTCCAGGTAGGAGGAAAAGCCTAAGCAAAGGCTCAGAGGCAGGAGAGGACATGGTACGTTAGGGGAGCTGGAAGCAGCAAGGTCTGGCTGGAGTCCAGGTGTCTGTGAGATCATGGCAGGGGTGAGGCTGAGTACTGCAGGTTAAGTAGGTATTTACAATGAAAATAGTTTCCCTCAGAGGAAATTCTAGGTGGTGGAGGTAAGGTGTGTAAACACAGAGAGGTGAGAGGAAGTGTGGCCCTCTTGTTGCAGTGTGGCAAGGAAGTCATATGTTAGGAGCAATGCGGCATGTGCCAGGGAGGGCTGGGGGTACTGATGCAGAAGGGATGAGGCTGGGGGCGGGGGGGTGAGCAAGGCCCTGAGAAGGCTTTGCAGTTTGCTTTTCTACTCCCCATCCCTGAAAGCAGCAGAGTCTTTGAAAAGGAGTGGTGTGGCTGGATTTTTTGCATTAGAAATATTGCTTTGGTAAATCAACACTTGTAATTGTCAATTTTAATACATACATCTCTGAAACTGGTAGATCGAGCAGGCAAAAAGAAAGATATGGGGAAACTGATAAATACAATGAACAAACTCAAAGGTATATATATGCATATAAAATGATGAGCAAGCAGATAATAATACTATTTTTTTTCCCTCAAACATGCATGATGCATTAATAAATGTGTTCTAGTACTGGACCTCAAAGGAAGATTGGATGCAGCTTCCTGATCCCCACGAAATAGTCACAAATCATACTCTGTCTGGAGACTATGTAACATGCCAGGAAATTGGATTAAAATGGATTAAAGAGGAGATCACCAGGGGAAACCATACAATAACTAAACTGACTATAAAAATACTATATGCCCAAATTTATAAACAAAGCTAAAAGAGAGTACTCACGGGAATGTATATGGCTTTAGATGGACTTCTCAGACAGCAAATGACTCAAGCTTTCAACATAAGAAGTTGGGGAAGGGCAGCAAACCAAAACAAAAGAAAGAGTTAAATAGTTAAAATAAAGGTAGAAATCAAGGAAATAGAGAACAACTGAAATCCAAATTCTATTTCTTTGAATACATGATTATGACTGATGAAGGAAAATATGAATAAAGATCCAAATGAGACAAAAAATGAAATAAGTAAAGATAACTTTACAGAGAAATGATATCCTAAGAATTTAATAGTAGTCTGAATAATGATGCGATAACACTTTGATAAACTTGATCAAAAAAGATAAATTCCTGGAAAATGCAAGGGGATGAATAGGCTGAAGAAGAAGTAGAAAACTTGAATACGGCAATAGTTATTAAAGCAATGGAATGATAGTCACAAGCCTTTTCTTCAGAAAGAGACTAGAGGAACCCAAGACTATGGCCTCCAACCTTTAGGTCTGGAAAGGAACTCAACCTCGTGGCCCAATTTTCAGCCAAGCAGTAGATAGGAATATAGGGGAGATACTCATAAGGTATGTTCATCATGGAATGGTCACTCATTCAAATCAAAAGGGCAACATTTTTCTAAGGACAAAGTTGACAAGGGATGGGAAGGTGGGTGGAATGCAAACAGGAACCACAGGGAGGAAGCGGGATAAGTGTTGTTACATGGAGGGGATTGCAATCATTGAGATGAAACAAAGTGTATGATTTGTTGAATATAAGACTGATGATCTTGTTTGTAAACCTTCACTCAATTCACAATAAAAAAATTTAGAAAGAAAACAACCCCAAACAACCAGCCTGTTTACCAAAAAAGTCCAGGCCCAGACGGTCTTACAAACTTTCTTCTAGAAATGGATAAACAGCTAAAGGCTGTTGAGTCGGTTTTCGAGCCCATGTGGCAAAATAAAACTTCCTCACAGGATTTTCTAGGCTGTGTTCCTATGTAAGCACACTGCTAGTATTTTGCCTAGCAGCAGAGCTCTTAATTGTTGCATCACTAGGGCTTTTGTGTTTGACTGCCAAAACTGTAAGATGAAGAGAAGTCTGAAGTATAAGGTTTAAAAGAATTAAGATGGTCATTTGTGGAAGATCATGGAAAGCCCATGTAAATCTACAGAAAAATTATTAAAGCTAGTAAGAAAGTTCTTGAAGATTTCCAGACAGAAGATCAATTTTAGAATTCTTATATAACAGGAGTTGGCAAAGTTTACCTGTAAAGGTCAGATGGTAGCTTTTTTAGGCTTTCCAGGCCACTTACAGGTTAGAGTACACATTCTTTTTTCTTTTTTACAACTTTTTAGAAATGCACCGCACCCTGGTGGTATTGTAGGATAAGCACAAAGTTGGCAGTTCAAGTCAAGCAGCCACTCCTAGGGAGAAAGATGAGGCTGTATGGTCCCATAATGATTGGCAGCCTTGGAAACCCTGAACAGGGTCACGTGAGTAGGAACCAACTCGTTGACAATGAGCTTGTTTTTTATAGTTTGGTTAAAAACATAAAACTGAATTTTCAGTCATGGGCCATGCACAAACAGATGGTGGACTAGATTTAGTCTGTGGACCATAGTTTTCCCACCCCTGCCCCATAAGGGCAATTAACAGCCCGAACATATAACAGAAAGTAAGAAAGTCTTCATAATAGTATAGAAATTATAAAGTAGATATTAACCTAGTAAAAATTGAATACGACTTTCTTGGAGAAGATGTAAATTCTTTACTAAAGGTAATTAAAAAAGGCTTCTTTAAAAACGAAGCATTGTTCTATAAGCATGAGTGGTAAATATGTTAATCTCTCTAAACTAATCTATAAATTAAATGCAATCCTAATAAAAAATAATGATATTTTTCTCAAAGAAATTAACAAACACATTCTAAAACTTATATGGAAAAAGAACAGTCCATGGATAGCTAGGAAAGTCAGTTTAGGAGAAGAACAGCATTGTTGGGAGTGTGTATGGCAGAGGAAGGAAGACCCCAATGGGATGGACTGGCACAGTGGCAGCAGATTGGATTCAAGTGTAACAACAGTTGTGAAGATGGCATAGCACCAGGCAGTGTTTCCTTCTGTTGTGTGTAGGGTCACTATGAGTCAGAGTCGACTTGATGGTACCTAACAACACAACCTGGAGTCCTAATGTGGTGATGTAGGATAAGCACTGGACTGCTAACAGCAGTTCAAACCCACCAGTCACTTTGGGAAACCTTACACTGGGTCACTATAAGTCAGAACTGACTTGACAGCACACAACAGCATATGGAGTCCTTGTGTGGCACTGTAGGATAAGCACTGGACTGCTAACTATAAGATCGATGGTTCAAACCCACCAGCTGCTCCCCAGAAACCTTATATGGGGTCACTATGAACTGGAACCCACTTGACAGCATTTAAACAACAATGCTATATTCTTATAAAAGAAGCCATGGTGCTCAACAGTTAAGTGCTTGACTGCTAACTGGAAGGTTGGCAGTTCAAATCCACTCCGTGGCTCCGTGGAAGAAAGACCTGGTGATCTGCTGCCTCTTGTAAAGATTACAGCCTAGAGCATCCTATGGGGGCAGTTCTACTCTCTTTACATGGGCTTTTTAATACACTGAAAATCAACCTTACAGCCCCTAACAACCATATTTGTTATTTGTTATATTTGCAATCTTGGTGTGGCACTGAAGAACAAGAACTGCTGACCACAAGATTGGTAGTTCAAACCTACCAGCCACTCTTGGAAACACTTTACAGGGTTGCTATGAGTCAGAGTTGCCTCAACAGCACTTAACAACAACATCAACAATACATTTTTAAAAATATAACTCCCCCCCAGTTTTAGCCAAGCATATAGCTTACCAGCCTGCTACTACATTTCCCAGCATCCCTTGCATCCTGACTCATTATGTAACCAAGTTCTGGCCAATTACATGTAAGGGGAAGTGGAAGCAATTTTGGAGCCACAGTCTTAAAAGGAAGCTGCTTGTCTTTCTCTCCCACACCCTGGAACATTGAGCCTATCTCTTATTGTTTCATGAGAAGACACTTTCAAGGGGATAAAGGAGAGACAGAGTTGAGGGAACACGGACATTTGGTTGATGATACCTGGTCTGCCTACCAGTTCCAACTTGTCCTGAAACAGAAACTTTTCATTTTGCTACAGCTACTATGAAGTCCTGGTGTGTTGTTGTAGGATAAAGAGCTAGATCAAAAGGTCAGTGTGAACCAAAAGGTTGGTGGTTCGAACTTACCAGGTACTCCTGAAAAACCCTATATAGGATATCTGTGAGTTGGAATTGACTCACTGGCACTTCATAACAACAACAACACAGCTACTATTATTTGATCTCTGTTAAAAGAGCCAAACCAATACCCTAACTTATAAGCACACTATAAATATGTAATAGTAAGAAACAGTAATCAATCATAATAAAAGAGTGGGCTATTGGAGCAAGAGCACACACACCAGGCAATGGAACAGAGCTCATAAATAAACCCATGGTTACATAGGGTCCAGATCCAGTGGTATAGATGGCAACAGAAGACAAACCGAGAGAAAATGGACTTTGTTGGATCATATTGGGACACCTGACTCACTATAAATAGAAAGGTAATGTTGTATTGTACCTTGAACTATATACAAAGATAGATTCCATCCACATGAATTGAAATTCTAAGTGTGCATGGTACAATTAGGCCAATAACAGAACGTGTACAAGAATGTTTTTTTGTGACCTAGCATAGGGAAAGACTACTTTATTTTGAAATGCACATATAAAGTAGTGAGAGTGAGGATGTTTGTACTCAATACATATCAGTATCTTGCCAATCTTGTTTCTGCTTTTCATGCAAAATACAGCGAATACTGTAATCAATAATCATGCACCCCAGACTTATGTTCAGTTAGGACACCCTGGTGATTTAAGTACTTCCATGTTGTTGTTATTTACTTGCTGTTGATTATGACTCAGCTGTGAAACAATCTTGTCTCATCTCTCTCCCCTCTTTGGTTTGCTATGTTGTTGTTGTTAAGTGACGTCAAGTCAGTTCAGACCCATAGCAACCCTGTACAGGGCTTCTGAGGCTGTAAATCTTTCCAGAAGCAGAAAGCCTCATCTTTCTCCTGAGAAGCAGCTGGTAGTTTCAAACTGCTGACCTTGTGGTTTGCAGCCCGATTTGTAACCACTACGCTACCAGAGCTCCTTTGGTTTGCTATAGTATTTTTAAAACAAATCCAAGACAACACATTTTTCCCCCTAAGTATATTCATTTCTAATACATAAGAACTTTAAATACTCATTCCCACAATATCATTATACCACAATACCAGCTAACAAACAAAATTGATAATTGTTGTTCAATATTATTAATCAATTGTTTTCAAATGGCAAAGCCTTTTTAAATGAGGTTTAAAAAGCATGATCAGGCAAAGGGGAAAAGAAAGACTTGACAATACCGATATTAAAGATCTTTGTTCAATATTGTTACGTGCCATCAAGTCGGTACCCACTCATAGCAACCCTATGTACAACAGAATGAAACACTGCCCAGTCCTAGGCTAACCTCACAACTGTTGCCATGCTTGAGCCCATTGATGCTGCCACTTTGCCAATCCATCTCACTGGAGGTCTTCTTTTTTTCTGACCCTCCACTTTACCAAACATGATATCCTTCGCCAGTGGCTGGTCCCTCCGAACAATATGTCCAAAGTATGAGAGATGAAGTCTGGCCATCCTGGCTTCCAAGGTGCACTCTGGCTGTACTTCTTCCAACACAGATCTGTTTGTTTTTTTGGCAGCCCACGGCACTTTCAATATTCTCCTCCAACACCATTAACTCAAATACATCAATTCTTCTACGTTTTCCTTATTCACTGTCCAACTTTCACATGCATATGAGGTTATTGAAAATACCATGGCTCAGGTCAGGTGTACCTCAGTCCTCAAGGTGAAAACTTTGCTCTTCAGCACTTTAAAGAGGTCTTGCACAACAGATATGCCTAATGTAATATGTTGTTTGATTTCTTGACTGCTGCTTCCATGAGGGTTGATGGTTGATCCAAGAAAAATGAAGTCTTTGCCGACTGCAATGTTTTCTCCATTGATAAGAATGGCAAAGTATTCCAACATGTCTATATACAGCCAGCGAGAACTTCGAGCAGCCAGCGAGAACTTCGAGCAGCGAGACATGTAGTGTGGAGCTCCAACAACAACACGGAATACTGGGCCTGTACAAGGCTGTTTAACTGCAAGTTGCGGAAAGCCTCATCTCTCTCACGTGGAGGGCCTGGAGGATTTGAGCTGCTGACCGCGAGGTTCACAACCAGTTTTTTTTTTTTTTTAACCACTACACTACCAGGCCTTCCTTGAAGATGGCGGATCGGGTAGATGTGTAGTGAGGAACTCGGTCAACAACAACACGGAATACCGGGTCAAGAAGACTCATGAGTTGGTGTTGGAACTCTGTAACAAATATAAAGGTATGTTTAGAGGTTCGGAGGGTTTATAGCTGGGGAATTTGCAGGAGAATCCAGAAATTCATTATTTTCTGGATCAAGACACTCAGCTGTTCCAGGAGCCGCCATCTTG
>NW_006408641.1:8618754-8625692 GCF_000296735.1 Chrysochloris asiatica
AGTGAGGTTGGCCCAGGATCAGACATTGTTTCATTCTGCTGTGCATGGGGTCGCTATGAGTTGGTTCCGACTCGATGGCACCTGACAATAACAACAACAAGAATGTTGGTTGTTGGTCCAGTGGTGAGGATCAATAAAGGATGTCAAAGGCACAACTGAAGAAATATGACAGATTAAGAAAATTAACACCTATGGTTTGCAATGTTATCACTACAAGAATTTCTCAGTGAAAGCAGTAGTACTTTAATTTAACAGTAATTCTCAGATAGGCAGCTAGTTCCCACTTTGAGTTGCACTGATGATGATTATGCAAAGAACTCCAAATCAATAAGATAAAGACAGAAAAGCTCATGGGAAAATGGATAAAGATATGAATAAGGAATTCTCAGAAGTTGTTGTTTGGTGCTGTTGAGTCAGTTTCAACCCAATGCCATCCTATGTATGTTCGAAACATTGCCTAATCCTGTGCCAACCTCACAACAATGGCCATGTTTGATCCCATTGTTGCAGCCAATATGTCAATCATTTTATTGAGGTCTTCCTCTTCTTCGTTGACCTACTTAACAACACGATGCCCTTCTCCAGGGATTGGCCCCTCCTGATCACATGAACAAGTCTTGCCATCCTTGCTTCTAAGAAGCAATCTAGAATGACTAATAGGTACGTGTTTACAGAGAACACACAAATACACAAAATTGTACTATGCATTTAATAATGTTTCAAGTATATTCTAAACTGTATACAGATAATATTGGGGCCAGGGCTAGTGAGCTAGAGTAGAGAAATGGGAAAAGCATGAGGGGAAAAAAGGGAAAATAAGATGAATAAAACAAGGAAGAATCCATGTGTGTTTAAAATGGCGATTATGATAAACTGAAGCCCAAACGAGATACAAAAAGAAGGCCATTTTCGGGGGTGCAGGATCAGAAGGTGATTCTGTGACTGCTGAGTGTACACTGTATGGTGAGATTTGCCTTCACTCAGGACCATGAGAAATGAGTGAGGAAACCCCTCTTTAAAATGTTCCAGGCCTCAGGGGAGCCAGCCTGGGGCTGCTCGGCTGATGCTGGACAACTCCCCACTGCTGTGGAAGGGGACCTCGAGGTCATGACATGGAGACAACTTGGCCAGCAAGTGACCCAGAACTCTGGCTTCATGTCACAAAGGTTTGCAGTTTCTCCCTCCACCTTGCTAGCACCTCACGTGCCTCCTTGTCAGTCATAAGCAGGCCCCTTTGTGGGGTGACTACCCCATGTGTTTCAAAGCAGAACCACCATGCCTTTGGGAGACATTTATGGTTTTCCCAAGTACTTGGAGTCCCTGGCAACACTCCAAGACACACTCTCCCCACTGAGGTGCTAACTCCCGAGCTGACTGGCCTGGCATCTCAATGGAGGAACTGCTCTGCCCTGCCCAAGGAAGTGGTTCTGGAGAAGTCTCCATTTAGTTTTCTACTCTGCGCCCTACATGATCTTTTCCTTCTTGGTCTGTTCCCATCTTTATTCAGTTTACCCCTATGAACCCTTTCTCACTCTGTCCATGTGCTTCTGTGTCCTGGGCTGACACTGTGCTCCTCTTGTGTATGGTCTACAAATGTGAGTGTCTGTCCCCTGGTTGCGCTGTGAGCAACTGACAACAAGAGCACTGTCTCCTTTATTCTTGAATCCCCTGGGTTGGCCCCTCAGTAGGAGTTCAGTCTTAAAGAAATGAAGACGAGAATTACAGAACTGTGCAGGTCTCTTGGGGGCTGTAAGAGAGGAGGTATTTGGAAGTTTCTGGACAGGAAAGAACAGGGCTAGTTCTTATTAAGTACTTCGATTCCACCAGGACCAGGGTGACCTTTCCCTTCATCTCTTTCTCAGTCAGCACCTTTCCCACCTCTAGTCTTCTTAAAAGAATAAGCATTTCAAACAGGCAGAAAAGTAGATAAAGAATGTATTAACAATTAACGTAGCTAGTGATCATGCCAACCACTTGTCTGCCAGTTTGTTATACCGTGGTGGCTTGCATGTTGCTGTGATGCTGAAGCTATGCCACTAATATTTCAAATGCCATCTGGGTCATCCATGACAGGTTTTAGCAAAGCTTCCAGACCACTGCAGATAGGAAGAAAGAACAAGTAGCCTGCTTCTGAACATTAGCTAATTAAAATCTGTGGATGCCAATAGAACATTATTCAGCAGAGTTCTGGAATCTGAGTCCCTGAACTGGGCATTCAAAATAAAAAGTGGCTGCAACAATGACTTGACCATGCCAACAACCTTGAATGACACAGAACTGGGCTGTTATGTTGAGTGAAGACTTACAAAGCAAATCCGTTTTCCATTCAACAATTCACACACGTTTTGTTTCATGTCACTTCCTTCACTGTAACATCACTTTTCTCACTTCCTCCCTGTGCTTCTGGTTTTCACTCTTCTTTCCTAAACCTTCCTGCCTTCTGATTTTTGTCCTTGGGCAAATGTTGCTATTCTGATCTCAAATGGTTGATTATTCTAAGGGTTGTGTACCTCCCTCGTGTTATTGTTCACCTTATAGTCCTGTCTGGAGTCCTGGTGTGGTACCGTAGGATAAGCACTCGACCCTAAGGTTGGTTTGAACTGCAAGGCAAGTGGTTCAAACTCACCAGCCACTCCTCAGAAGCCCTACACAGGGTTAGTATAAGTCAGAACCGACTTGATGGTACACAACAACAACAAAACCTGTCTACTATAGGACTGAAATTGAGCCATGGAGGTGAAATCAGTTTCAGGCCTGAAGGGTGACTAAGGACCATGGTCTCAGGGCTCCCACCAGTCCCTAGCCAAATGGCTGTTGGTGTTAGATGCTTTCAAGTCTGTTCCAACTCATATCAACCCTGTATAAGGTTTCCAAAGCTGTTAATCTTTATATAAGCACAAAGCCTTACTTTTCTCCTGAGGAGTGGCTGGTGGGTTTGACCTACCAACCTTGTGGTTAGCAGTGCAGTGCTTATCTGACAGTATCACCAGCACTCCTATACAAAGAACAGACATGATTTTTTTATTCTGTTGAGTTTTGTTTCACATTTTCCTCCCAAAATCTTCTAATGTGATGCCTTTCAGAGCTGTTGTAGTGGTGCCAGGAACCACATAGTTCTTCTGGTCTCAGGGTAGTGGAGGTTGAGGTTCTCATGGTCCATTAACCTAGTGGACTAATTGTTTCCATGAATCTTTGATTTTCTTCACTCTTCTTTGCTCCAGATGGGATGAGACCAATAGTTGTATCTTACATGGTTGCTCACAAGCTTTTAAGACCTCAATAGTTACTTAGCATAGTAGGATGTATAGAACATCATCCATGTGGACTATGTTATGCCAATTGACCTTAGTGTCCCCTGAGACTATGGTCCTGAGTCTCCAAGACGCTACTCATTCCTTTAAGGTGTTTGGTTATGGCTTAGAAGTTTTCATAACTCTGTCCCCTGTATGCATTATTATATTCATGGGTATATTTGCAGTATAGGTAAATACATATGAGGGGGCTTCAAAAAATTTGTGGAATATGGAATGAAAAGATAATGAAATCTTCCACAAACTATTTGAAGCCTCCTTGTTTGCAGAACTATATCCTTTGTCAAACCTATATGTATTTTTGGCCATATTACTATTCTCCTTTTGCTTTTTGTTCAACTTGTGTAGTGATCTATGCGTCCGCTGACAGATTGCTGTCATTGCAGAATTGTGAGTACACTAGTATTTACCTCTGTTGCCATTAACTCTTCCAGTGTCTTCCTTTACTTTCATCATTTTTTTGCTGACTCCCCTTTAATACACATTGCCCTCCCCTTCACTGAAATTAATGTTGACCCTTTAGTTAGTGATTTACCCTGCGTTCCCCTCCCACTCCTGGCAACCAACAAAGAATGCTTTTTTTGTGTGTGTGTGAAAACCTTTTCTTCACTTCTTATAATAATGGTCTCATACAGTATAGGTCCTTTTTTGGTTGACTTTTTCACTCAACATATTGTCCTCCAAGTTCATCTATGTTATGAAGTGTTTTGGAGATTCATTGCTATTTTTTAATGTTGCGTAGTATTCCACTGTGTATATATACCATCGTTTATTTATCCATTCTTCACTTGATGGATGTTTAGGTTGTTTCCATCGTTTTGCTTCTGTGAATAGTGTGGCGATGAACATGGGTATGCACATGCCACAAGTCTTATTTCACTAGGATATATGCCTAGAAGAGCCATATTGTTTGCCACAGTGGTTGTACCATTAAAAATCCCACAGCACTGGAAGGAGTCCTGGTAGCATAGTGGGTTATGCAGTAGACTGCTAACTGCAAGGTCAACAGTTTGAATCCACCAGTTTCTCTGCAGAAGAAAGATGAGGCTTTCTGCTTCAGTAAAGATTTACAGCCTCAGAACTCCTACGCAGGGTCACTGTGAGTCAGAACCATCTCAATAGCAAACAGCAGCAGCATATGAATGTTCTCATCTCCCCACACACTTTCCAGTGTTTGTTGATAGTGGTTTATTTTTGACGTGTGCTAAAAATGCTGGAGTGAGGTGATACTGCATTCTTGGTTTGAGTTGCATCTCTTCCTCAGAAAGGTTTTTCGGCTCTGTATTTTTGTCACTTGTTTCAGCCACTCTGTTTCTTTGTGTGGACTGTATATTGTCTCTAAGAAACTGTGGTGGTGTTTTGTTTGTATTTAGTTGGTGTGTTTTTTTTTTTTTTTTTTTTTTTTTTTTGGCTTTAGTATATTTTGCTGTATTCAAGTGAGTGGGGGCAGGTGTGCTGCACTACTTGCTAGCTTAGCAGGGTGTAGACACTCCCCATGTGTCTCCCAGTTGGTGTGATAGAGGATGGGGAGTGCATGAACAGTTCTATGTTTACTGTTTGTGTACATCAGTTGAGAGCAAGTTGGGCTGATGTTGGCTGCCGTCTACCACTGATCAAGTGGTACAGGAATGAATGGTGTTCCTTGCCAGTAGGTGGATCTGCAGGAAGTGTGTGTGGTTGGGCAGTGTGGGCATAGTTTCTGTCTCTTTTCTGGTTACCATTAGCTCGTGTGAGTGTTTCTGTGGCCTTGGGCAAGAGGATCCAACTAGCAGGTCTGCCTTGATCAGAACAGAACACTGCTTACAAAAACCTAGAAGGTTCATGCTGCGTCTGGTCAGCTAACAAGTCACAGTTCTGTTTTTCTTCTTGTTTGCCATTTTTGTTCAGCTTCTTCTCCTTTTGGTGTTCCATCCACTTCTCTGTTCTTTCCTGTGAAGATCAGGGGTCCAGAATGATCACGTATATCTACTTCATTTGGTCTCTCATGCCTGTGTTGCAGAGGGTCTGGGAAACTGAAAGTCACCTGGGCTATGTTTTGTTCTTTTGTACGCCATGAGTCATAGCTGACTCATAGACAACTAACCACAACAATACTCAGATATCCCAGGCTTGAATTTAGTCAAATATTCCAGTTGTTAAAATACTAAAATGCATTCATCCAGCCTGGTCAATACCTCAGAATACCTCAATCTCAGAAACTAGGACCCTCCTCCTGGACATCTTTACCATTTGGCCTGGCCTGGTGTGTGGGGAGCAGACCCAAGGTGTGGGTATCTTCTTCCTGAGTCATCCCTGACTCATGGTAATCCCATGAACAAAAGAACAAAATGCACCAATTAGGGACTGAACAGTTGTGATCCACGGGCTTTCACTGGCTTCCTAGTCAGTCTTAATTTGGAAGTTCTGCTGAAATCTGTTGAGCATCATAGCAACACGCAAGCTTCCACTGACGGTGGCTACACAGGAAGTACATTCATTGACTGGGAATGAAACTCAGGTCTTTCCCATGGAAGGCAAGAATTCTACCATTGGACCACCAATTCCCCTGATTGGTGTATATCTTCTTCGTTCCTGCTCCATTGAAAAGCTTCTATCTCATGTTTGCTGCTGTTGCTTCTGAGTGCTGTCAAGTCAGTTCCAACTCATAGCTACCCTGAATCAGGTTTTCGAGGCTGTAAATCTTTATAAGAGCAGAAAGACTTGTCTTTCTCCCTCAGAGAGGCTGGTGGATTCAAACTTCTGATCTTGCAGTTAAACAGCCCAACTCACAACCCACTACATTACCAGGGATCCTTTTATATGTATGAGGGTACTTCAATAAAATTTGTAGATAAATTAAATCATTATTCAATTTTATTTTCCCACAAACTTTTTGAATGCACCTTGTATATCTGGTATATATCTGTTGGCACAGCTTTACTGTAAAACACAAGTTACCACAATAGGACAAACTGAAATATGGTTAGTAGTCAACATTACTTGTTATGTGCTGTGGAGTTGGTTCTGACCCATAGCGACCCTGTACAGAGTTTCTGAGGCTGTAAATCTTTACAGAAGCAGACTGTCAAAACTTTCTCCTGCTGTCTTACAGCTTCCCAGTCACTAGGTACTTGAAAGATTCTGACTGCAGGACTCACTTTTCAGATGTGCCAGAGTAGAACCTTTTTCCATATTGATTTCAGAGTGTCTTGAAAGAAATGAAAAACAATGGACAGTTGAAGCCCCTGACGGGCTCTTCCACATCACAGCCTCTCCGTTTTGCTTCCCCATAGGTAGTCACCATGATATTATTTTATAGTCCCTTGCATGCGGTTCTATTTTTACCATATAGGTAGGTAATCATAAGCAAGATATGAAGGAGCTTCAAAGAGTTCATGGAAAAATGGGATTAAAACACAATGATTTTTTTCCACAAACTTTTTGATGCTCCCTCACACTATTTTTGCAACATTTAAAGTTTTGCATTGTTGTTGTTGTTGTTGTTGCTGTTGTTAGGTGCCATCGAGCCGGTACCGGCTTACAGCGAACTGATGCACAGCAGAACGAAACACTGCCTGATCCTGGGCCAACTTCACTACCATTGCCATGCTTGAGTCCATCCATACTGCCACTTGGCCAATCCATCTC
>NW_006408641.1:8626582-8643152 GCF_000296735.1 Chrysochloris asiatica
TACTTTGCAATGTTGTCCATAGCCTTTCATGATCCACACAATCAAAAGCCTTTGTGTAGTCAATAAAGCACAGGTAAACATCTTTCTGATATTCTTTGCTTTCAGCCAAGATCCCTCTGATGTCAGCAATGATATCCCTTATTCCACGGCCTCTTCTGAATCTGGCTTGAACTTCTGGAAGTTCTGTCAATGTATACTTGCAGCAAATTTCTGTATTACCTTTAGTAAAACTTTACTCCCATGGGATATCAAAGAGATTGTCTAAAGATTTCTGCATTCCGTTGGATCACCTTTGTTTGGAATGGGCACAAACACTGATCTCTTCCAGTCGGCCAAATAGTTGTCTTCCAAATTTCTTGGCATAGATGAGTGAGTGCCTCCATTGCCGCCTCACTTTCTTGAAAGATTTCAGTTTTTATTGCATACGTGTTTTTAAGCTGTACATAGCCTGTAACTTACTTTTTTGGCCTTTCCTGTTTTGAAATAATCCCTGCTGACACCAACAGCTCCAATGTCATCATTCTCACTGTTTGTATGAATACATCACAATGATAAAAAATTGTTTTGGAAAAAGATTTAGGTTGTTTCCAATTTTTAATATAATAAGCATTCTTATGCATATTTTTGTTACACATGTGCAGGGATTTCTCTTGGGCATTCCTTCAATTATTCATGGCTGTGTTGTAAACTACCCCCAAATCTAGTAGCCAAAAACAGTTACCATTTCATTGTATCTCACAACTTGGAAGGCATTCACTTAATGGGGCCACTTTAGGCAGTGTGATGGTGTGATGGTGTGGCGGGTGGAAGGAAGGCTGAGCTGAGCTGGGACTGTCTTTGGATCTCTTGCATAGTGGTCTCAGGATCTTAGACTTCTTATTTGGGGGCTCAAGGCTCTCAAGTAAGTGTCCTAGCCAACAAGGCAGGTGCTGCATGACCTTTTATGTCACAAAAAGGTGCATCTATTATTTGCACTGAATTCATTGATGGAAGTGATCACAAACCAACCCAGATTTAAGGGTAAAGGACCCAGACTCCACCCACCTCTAGATAAGAAAAGTACTAAATTTGTAACATTCAGCCCTTTTTTCAAAGCACCACATATGGGGAGTAGAGTCGCTGTTTTAAACCATATTTCTCTTCACTTGTGCCGGCTGTTGTTGTTACTTACCGTTGAATACCTCTGACTCATGGTGAGCTCATGCATGGCAGAACAAAGTGGTGTTTGGTCCTTCACCGTCTTTGTGAACACTGACATGTACAAGTTCATTGCTAGGGCCACTGTGTATTGTGAGTGCCTTCCAATCTAGGGGACTCATCTTCCAGCACTCTCTCTAACAATATTCTGACCCATAGAGTTGTATTGGTTAATTTTTGGAAGTAGATCACCATGCTTTCATGATTAATAATAGTCTTTTCATATGCTTTCTGACCATTCATATTTTCTTCTCTGCAAATAGCCTATTCACATCATTTGTTTATTTTTACAATTGGATTGTCTCTTAAAATTTTTTTTATTGTGTTTTTGGTGAAGGTTTACACAGCAATTTAGGTTCCCATTAACAATATCTACACAGTTTGCTCAATGGCATCAGTGTGAACATTCTCATTATTTCCATTCTGTTTGTTCCAGTTCCATGAATCTAGCTTCCCTACCTTCTTATATTTTCATCTTTGTTTAAAAGTAATTAGTGACCACTTGGTCTTATGTAGGTGATTTTTTAGAAGGAGAACAATACTTTTTTTATTTTGTGAGCCAATTTAGCTACAAGGTGACCTCAGGTGTTAGTTTGGGTTCAAAGTTTGAAGAGTACCCCAGGGAAATAGTTTTGGGGCGTTTTCCAGTCACAACTGGAGTTGACTTGGTTTTATTTGTTTATTTTTAGAAATTTGAGTTTCTGTTTCATATTTTTCTCCCATTCTACTCATCAACTGTGGCCCCAATCAGAATGGGTAGTAGTGGTAGCTTGGTACCATCCAGTTCTTCTGGTCTCAGGGTAGATGAGATCATGGTTAGTACAGACTATCAGTCCTACAGACTAATTTCTTCTTTGAGTCTTTGGTTCCCTTCTTTATCTTTTGTTCAGAACCAATAGAGACCAATAGCTGTATCCTATGGCTATGTACAAGCTTTTAACACCCCAGAATCTAACCAGTAAACTAGAATGTAGAGCATATCTTTATGAACAGCATGATACCAATGGACCAAGATATTCCATGAGACTATGATTCTAATCCTTAAAATCCAGAAAAAATCAACCTGAGAGGTGTTTGGTTAGATCTAAGAAGTATCCATAACTGGGCCCCCTTGTGCTTGATTATACATGTATTAATAAGGCAGGATAAAGGTCACTTCCTTACAAGATCTTACAAGAGATAAAAAGAGAAATGAGCAGAGAAGAGAGGGACCTCTTTACTTCCAAAAAAGAAGAGACAGGTGTTGTATTCTTTGGACGCTGGGTCCCTACACTGAGAACCTCCTAGACCCAGGGGTCAAGACACATGGAGATCTCCAATGAATACCAGGCCCCATAGCTGGTGCCCTGAATTTGGACTCTGGCCTTTTAAATGGTGAAAGGATCGATTTCTGTTTGTTAAAGCTATCCATCCCCTGTAGTATCTCTATTATTAGCAGCACTTCATCCTTAAGGCAGTGACATTCACAGGTACCAGGGGCTAAGGCTACAACATATCATTTCTGTATACACAGTTCTACCCATCATAGGGCTTGCTGTTTTCTGACCACAAGGTGGTTCCCAGAAATGTGCTACTCCTAATTAGGAAACAGTCAACCTGGTAACCAAGTCTGCAGTCACCAGTCACTTGCTCCTTGCCATTTCTTCTTCCCTCATAAGGAGCCTACTCTGTATTGAATGTCTAAGATCATTTCAAGCCCAATAGCTCAGAAATCAAATATTTTAATTGGGGGTAGGTGAGGAGGGGAGGACCTTGTCCAAGTTGTGCTTCTCAGAAGATTAACTGCTTGACTAGCTGGTGACTGAGAGAGGTGTGCGGAGACAGAGGGGCATTGGGGTGGGGGCTGCATGTCAGCAAAGTCCTTGAGACTGAGTGATGCTAAAAAAAGTTCTTATCTTCTGAGAATCTCTGAGGCAGTGGCTAGAAGGAAGATTTTAGTATTAAAAATGAGGGTCTGGAATAAGGGACAGCCCAGAGGAGGTAGTTTTGGGTCCTGATGCAGTCCAATTATTTTTGAGGGACACTGTTGATATGGCCTCCACTGGACATGCATGAGGAGGCAGAGATGGAAGTGTTCCTTGTATGGTTGTCAGGGGTCAGGGAGAAGCAGAGTGTGGTGCAGAAGAGGAGGGGCAAGAAGAGATGGAGAGGGTTCAGCAGGCTCCAGAGAAACTTAGAGGAAGGTGTGTTGACCACCACCACAGGAGAACACATGGTCAGCCCCAGGATGGCAGGGAGCTGAGGACAGGCAGCTTGGGAACCCAGGTGTGTGGGGGCTGAGGACAGACAGGCTGGGGACCCAGGTTTGTGGAGGTGCTGAAGACAGGCAAGCTGGGGACCCAAGCATGCAGTGGAAGGGTGGTGGGGTGGGGGGCTGAGTACTGGTAGACTGGGGACCCAGGCATGCAGGAGGCTGAGGACAGGCAGGCTGGGAATCCAGACTGGAGGGCAGGGGGCGGCTGAAGACAGGCAAGCTGAGAACTCAGGCGTGCGGCCAGCTGAGAACCAGGGGTCTGGGAACCTAGGCATGCAGGGGGGCTCAGGACAGGCAGTGAGGAGCATGGAGTTCATTTGAACTCAGGGTTGAGTTAGCTTTGTGAGGTGTTTAGGAACAAAACTCCGGAGACAGCTGAGTTGGGCTTAAATGTTCTTATCCTTTTGTACTTTTGTTACCTCACCTGCAAAATGAAGAAATGATCATATGATTTATTTCCTAGGGTTTGGAAATTAAACTTGTTAACATGTGTAGCGTGATTAAGATAACAATTGGCAAAGAATACGTACAATGTAAGCACTGGTGTGGTGCCGTGGGCTAATGTGTCAGACAGCAAAGTCATTTGGCACTACAAGGTCAGTGGGTCAAGCTCATCATCCACTCCTTGGAAACCCTATACAGGGTTGCTATGGGTCGGAATCGACTTGACGGCACTTAACAACAACAACAACAACAACAACAAGTACTTAAAAATTTCCCCCGTAAAAGTAAGCAGCAATTATTCATGAGAGGGGATGGATGGAGAAACTGAGGCCCAGAGGCCAGATGGCACGCTGGCTCTTTGGGGAGAGTGGGGAGTCACAGCCCATCAGCACCAGCCTGAGGGTTTTCCCACAAAGGAGGGAGGAGGCATTTTTGTCCAAAGTGGCTGCTGAGCGTTTAGTGAGCTGCCCATGTGAAGCCTGCCGTGACAGCATGGAGTGACACCCAGTTTTCTGGCATCGGAAAAACTGAGAGTGAGGGCGGGGTACTCTCCACTGATCATAGCAAGGCTGCCTTTTCCCCATTCTCCACTCTGAGCATGGGGACCCCACTGCTATGGCAGGGAATGGCTAGACAGGACAACTCCCCAGGAGTTTGGGAGGGGATGTCCTTCAGCCCCTTGTCAGCTCTGTCCTCCCCCAAGTCCTGGAGCAGGGCACACCTGATACAGCCATTCCTATAGGCTGCTTTGAGTGGAGAGGGGACCCTCCTGAAAGGTTTTCTGGTGGGCTGGCTGAAGGCACCACAGAAGGAAGAAACAGGGAACTTTGGGATGGCAGGCAGCAGCAGGGGCCCAAGGCTGGGGTAAGGGCAGATATTGGCTTTCAGGCATCTTAGAAGGGCTTGGCTGCAAACCACATAACTGGCAGTTGGCCATCTGAGTCCACCCATAAGCACCTCGGAAGAAAGGCCCACTGATCTACTTCCAAATATGTAGTCATTGGAAACCCCGTGGAGCAGTTCTACGTTGCCAGAATCAACCCAATAGCAACTGGCTTGTTTTCTTTTTATATTAACGTCACGTTAACTCCAGACTATAAAGGAGCCATGGTATGGTGGTGCTGTGCGTTCAGCTTTGGGATGTTAATGGCAAGGTCAGTGGTTCAAACCTACCAGCTGTTCTATAGGAGAAAGATGAGGCTGTTTGCTCCTGTAAAGATTTACAGTCTTAGAAATTCTAGGGGCCACTTCTATTCTGTCTCTTAGGGTTGCTATGAGTAAAAATCTACTCAATGGCAGTAGGTCTGGACTTCTGGTTTTGAACTTCTGACTCCAGTCATCCAACAGATGCCCTGGAACCAATTAGTGACAAGCTTTAGGCAGAAGACCACTGCCTCCAGTCATCTTGGCTCCTTCTTCATCCATCCATGTGTTCATCCATCCATTCATCAGTCTGCTGGTCTGTCCATCTTTCATCTATCCATCCATCCACTCATCCATTTAGTTCATGGCTCACCAAGGGGTAATAAGGACCAATACTAGGTCTGTAATCCTAATCTCAGCATTTAAAGGTTGCTTCCATGAAGAAGGTCACTTCACCTCTCTGTGCCTTAGTTTCTTCAACTGTACAATGGGAATGAAAATAGTACCTACTTCACTGAGCCTTTTGTGAAGTTTAAGTGTGATCAGCACATAGTATGTAAGTGCTTGAAGTGTTCTTGTTGTTGTTGCTGTTAAGTGTTGTGGAGTCAGTTCCTACCCATAGCGACCCTGTATAGAGGTTCTGAAGAGCAGCTGGTGAGCTTGAACTGCCGACATTGCAGCTCCAATTGACTTTGCAGTCTAGCACATTAACCTAACAGTGCCACACCAGGACTCGGTTTGAATTTTTTGCTGCTGTCATCTCTATTGGTCTGCATTTCACTCAATCAGTTTGTCCATTGTTCACTCATTCATTTACTCCTTCTTAAGTTCAAGGAGTTCTTGTAGCATAGTGGTTATGAGTTGGGTTGCTAACCTCAGGGTCACCAGTTAGAAACTATCAGTTGCTCCGCAGGAGAAAGATGAGGCTTACTACTCTTGTAAACATAGGCTTTCTACTCCTGTAAACATTTACAGCCTCAGAAACCCTATACAGGGTTTCTATGAGTTGGAATCGACTCTATGGCATACAACAACAACAAAGTTCAAGTAGATGTCCTTTGTCTTCTTACTTATTCTTCTTTTTATAGCTTCCAGGTCACCAGCTCTTGGTTAGGGTATTGGACTCCCCCCCACCCCCAAACAACAACAACAACAACAACAACATTTTAAGCTGATTCTGGATGCCAGCACTTTAAGAGGGATGAGAAGGGAGGATTTTCTCAGGAAACCCCAGAATACTGCACACTAGCCAAGGCTGGTGATGAACTTGAGACTGCCCTTGAGTTTCTGGGCCTGCTTGCCTTTGTCCAGCCCCATCAAGTAGGCATAGACCTGAAGATGAGCAAAGCAAGAGAGGGATTTGGGAATCCCTTTCACAGGCCAGGTCTTTCACAAATGGGCTCTGGTTTGTCTTTTGGTTGGCCGTTTGGGACAGGAGTCAGTCCCATTTTTCAGTAAGAACACTGGTACAGAGAGCGAAGTGACTTACCCAAGACCACTGAGTGAGTAAAGAGCCGTGATCCACACCCTGGTCTGATGGGCTCTAATCACCATGCCCTCCCCCGGATCCCACTCTCCCTCAGGGGTTGAAGAGGGGAAGGGCCCAGAGTTGCTCACCCTCCACCCTCCACCTCAGCTGTCCCTCTGGGATCACTCTACACACACCCACGGCCTGCCTAGGACTACAGTCCCAGGAACTGGTGGGATCTGCAACAGTTTCAACTGGGGGTGGGTGGGGAGGGAGCATGACTCTGGGTTTTCCTGGAAGAGCAAGGCCACTGTGGTTCTCACCAGGGTGGCCAGCTTGGCCAGAGCAGCTGATGGAAGGGAGTCTGGAGAGTGTGTCCCCTGCTTTCCCTCCTTGCCTTCCATCCCAGACAGTCCATTTGTAAGGGCCTGGTCCCAAGGAGCTGTATCACGGTCTTCTGACGACTGTAGCAAAACCAGAAGCCACGTTTGTCTCTGTCCTTGCCAGGCTGGAAGCTGGCCGCAGGCCCAGGCAGATCCAGGCCTCTGGGAGCTGGGGAGTCACGTCCCTCTCATCGTCCTCCAGCCTGGAACAGGGTCCCTGTGTCAAGTCAACTGAATTCCCTTCATTCCACACATATTTCTGGAGTCATCCATGTGGTAGGCCAATGCCAGTTACAGGCATCTCCTGTCCTCAGGGTATTCACTTCATCCCTTGTGCCAATATGAGACCCTCAATATGTCCACTTGGTAGAGGGGCAGGAGCGCTGGTCAGGAGTCACAGATGAGGATAAGTTGTCCTTTTTCTTCCAATAGCACTTACTGAACAACCACGAATGAGAGCTGTTATTGCTAGTGGCTGGAGTGGGAGAGAACGGGGCACAGACATGAGGGTAGCAAGCGCTTCAGAGCAACAATGAAAAAGCAAGACCCTCACACCTGAATCTGGAGGAGTCTTCCTTCTAAAATAGTTTGGTTCCATTGGAAAAGATATATAGTAAATAGGTAAATAATTGGTGGCATAGTTATACGGCCTGGAGAAAGATGAGGCTTTCTGTTCTGCAAAGATTTGCAGATTCGGAAACTCTATGTAGAGTCACTATGAGTCTTCACTAGACAGCACTTTACAACCACAACCACGTAGTTACACAGTATGGAGTCCCTGGGTGATGCAAAAAATTAATGTGCTGATTGCCAACTGGAAGGTTGAAGGTTTGAGTCCATCCAGAGGCTCCTCCGAAGAAAGACCTGGTGATTGACTTCTGAAAAATCAGCCATTGACAATGCTGTGAAGCACAGGTCTCCTTTGACACACAAGGCTGCCATGAGTTAGAGTTGACTCAGTGACAACTGGTGTTTGGTTAAAGTCATGTGAAATACTACACAGCACTGAAAAAGAACAAGTTACAACTACACATAAGAAAACAAATGATACTCACAGCCCAGTCATCAAGAAGCCAGATATGTGCACATACGGTGTGATTCCAGGAATATGAAGTTTAAGAACAGACACGACTAGGACCTTGGGGTGTTGGTTAGAATAATGGTTACCTTTCAGGACATGAATGCTTGGGTGGTATAAACAGTTAAGCATTTGTCTACTCATCACAAGGTTGAGGGTTGGAGTCCACTCAGGGGTACCTCGGAAGAAAGAGCTGGTGATCTGCTTCTGAAATATCAGTCATAGAAAACCCTATGAAGCTCAGTTCTACTCAAACACACATGGAGTTGCTATGAGTCGCAGTCTACTTCATGGCAACGGTTTTTGATTTGTGGGGTATAGACTGTGAAGTTGCATGCTGGGGGAAGTTTTGGGTGCTTAAAGTGTTCTATGTCTTGATCTGGGTGCTGGTTATATGAGGGCAAGGATATGAAAACCACTAAATTCTACATGTCAGAGTATGTACTTCATGCTTGCTGTATTTGAATACAAAAAGTATAATAAACCCCAAATTCACCTCACAAGGAGTAGTAGTGGGCTTGTGTTCAGCTTTGCTGTGTCTCCTTTCTGGCTGCAGTGCCTCAGTTCCCTTCAGGGACTCTCCCTCCTCCTGTGAACACAGTCTGGTGTGATTGTTCATTGCTGAGTGGCCCTCCTCCAGCCTCAACATGGGCACATGACTCTGGACTCTTCTCCAAATGTAGCCAACTAGACTCTTTTCCTGGCACACACACTGTGAGTCGAAGAAGGAGAAAGACTTAAAGCGGTGAGAAACCACTGATTCCAGAGGCCGTCTGTCCTATTGGGCACTCAAGCCAAGTCAGAATCAAAGGTCACAGCCTTGAAAGCCCTATGGAGCAATTCTATTCCACATACCGGCAACTCATGGTTGCCATGAGTTGGAATCAAGTTGACAGCCACTAACAAGAACAACAAATATCTCCCCCACAGACTCTGGTCAAGAAGAGGCAAGAGTAATACCTACTGAGATGGATTAGAGACAACTGCAATTTCTGCAAAGCTTCTCCTATCAAAACCAGGACTAACTTGTGATGACTCTTGCCCATGTGTGTCAGAGTCATACTGTGCTCCATGAACTTTGCAATGCTAATTTTTCAGATGTAGATTATCATGCCTTTCTTCTGAGTTGGCTCTGGGTGGACTTTAACCTCCAGCCTTTCAGTTAGCAATTTAAAGTTAGCCCTGGGACATGGGCTAATTTTTGACCAATAGGATGCACTGTGTCACTTCCATGTTCAGTTCTTAAAGCTCTGCAGCTTCTTCTTTATCTACCTTGAAGCATTCCTCCTCAAAACCCAGCTGCCACATGAAGAGTCTCACTTGTAGGACATCAGCTTCAATTGCTGGCCATTCTCAACCTTCCAGCTCAGCCAGACACCTACAGGATGCAGCTGAGTGAAAACCCCTTCTGATAAGCAGACAATGACTTAGCTGCAACCCCACCAAAAATCCTGACCCATGAGAGTCATGAGCTAATAAAATGGCTGCTGCTTTAAACCACTGTGCTTCAGGTAGAAAGCTCGTCTGTGGTAGATAGCGCAAACAGCCCTCCTACCACAGCTAGGCTGTATTCCTGCATTTTTTATGAAGCTCACTGTAGCCTCGCAGCGACCAGATTATCAACATTGTATAGATGAGAACAATTGAGGATCAGGATGAAATATCTTGCTCAATATCACAAAGCTAGAGAAAGTGACAGAGGAGGATTTTGTCTGACTCTAAACCTGTCCTTCACCCTTGCAGACTTTCTCTGGGAGACCAGGTGCAAATATAAGGTACCCGGGTGGAGTGAATGGTTTGCATTTTACTATTTCTAATCCAGCTGTTCCGTGGGAGAAAGATGAGGCATTCTGCTCCCATAAAGATTTACAGCCTCAGAAACCCCGTACAGGGTCTCTATGAGTCGGAACCAACTACATGGCATGTAACAACAACAACATTACTAATCTGAGACCTAAAGTAGTGCTATGGGGTCAACACTGGACTGCTAACCACAGATCAGTGGTTCAAACCCCCCAGTCACTTCTTGGAAACCCTACATAGGATAGCTATGACTTGGAATCAACTCAATAGCACCTAACAAGTCCTGGTGTGATGACGTAGGACAAGCTCTGGTCTGCTAACCATAATGTCAGTAGTTCAGACCAACCAGCTGCCTCTTGGAAACCATCTACAAGGTTGCTATGAGCTGGAAATGACGCAATGATATTTAACAGCAAAAACCATTATTAAAGAGTCCTGGTGTGGTGTTGTAGGATAAGCACTGGACTGCTAACCACAAGGTCAATGGTTCAAACCCTCCAGTTGCTCTCAGAAACCCAATATGGGGTCACTGTGAGTTGGAACCAGCTCGACAGCACACAGCAACAGTATTATTTATCTGAAGGTTGGTGGTTCAAGCTCACTCAGTAGCACTAAGGGAGAAAGTCCTGGTGATGTGCTTCTGTAAAGATGACAGCCAACTGAGGAGCAGTTCTAGTTGCTACCACATGAGAGGTTGCCATATGTTGGAGTCAGTTTATCAGCAGCGTTTTCTTTTGTTGTTGTTGTTTTGTTTTTTTGCAAATGGTTTAGCACTCAGCTGTTGTTGTTGTTGTCAGGTGCCATCAAGTCGGAACCGACTCATAGCGACCCCATGCACAGCAGAACGAAACAATGTCCGATCCGGGGCCAACCTCACTACCGCTGCCACACTTGAGTGCATCAATGATGCCACCTGGCTGATCCATCTCGTTGGGGGTCTTCCTCTTTTTCTCTGACCCTCCACCCTACCCAGCATGACATCCTTCTCCAGCGATTGTTTCCTCCGGACAATATGTCCAAAATAGGAGAGACGAAGCTTAGCCATCCTGGCCTCCAAGGAGCACTCTGGCTGCACTTCCTCCAAAACAGATTTATTCCAGCACTCAGCTAGGAACCAAGAAATTGGTAATGCCTTGAAGTGACTTGGAGAAAAGGTCTGGTGATCGGCTTCTAAAAGTTCACAGCCATGAAAATGCTAGGAAGCACTGTTTTACACGGCACACATAGGGTCACCATGAGCTGGAGTCAACTTGACAGCAACTGACAACATGGGTGGGCTGAGGGGCTGATCTCAGCCCTAGAATAAGAATCACCATGGTGACAAGAGGAAGGGAAGAGGGTGCTTAGGTGAGACCCCCATGAGCAGCCAGCCTTGAAAGGCCCCAGTCCTGGATGGACATGAATGGCTGGCTGTTCGCCTGGGTCTGAACTCACATTTTCCCAACCAGGCCAATGCTTGGGCGCAGTGTGCCCCTGGCTTCACACTGCCCACTTCTCCTTGGCTTTGTCTGGAAGCAGACACTGTCAGCTAGTGAGGGAACACGCCGAGGCTTGGCCACGCTTGTCCGGTGGCATTAGTGTGAGGTTTTGAAGGGGCCCCTCTGGGTCTTGCATAGCCCCTCAGTGGAGGGTTTGCCTGGGATCCCTTCCTTCTGGCCTTGAGGGTAGAGGCCCGTCCTGGGCCAGTGCAGGCATTTTTGGGCTCTGCTAGTTTCCACAGATGCACTTGGCTGCCATCTCCCTTCAGTCCCTGACAGGGTCTTTGAGGGCTTGGCAGGACAGCCTTCCCTCAGTCCTCACATGCTGCTTCTTCTCTAATGACAAGTGATGGGCACCAGACTGAGAAAACCACAGAAGGAGGGAAACTACCTGCAAACTCTTCACCCAGACATAAGCACTCGTCCTTTCCTTCTTCTTCCTCCCTCCCTCCCTTCATTCCAGTCTTCTTTTGTTTTAGCTTTTTATTGGTTGGCAAGTCAAACTCACCAGTTGTTCCTCAGAAACCCTATACAGGGTCACTATGAGTTAGAAGGATGGCACTTAACAACAACAATACATCTGCATAGTTTAGAATTAACTAGTTTACAAGGCTTGCTATAAGGAGCTCTGGTAGCGTAGTGGTTATGAATCGGGCTGCTAACCTCAAGGTTGGCAATTCGAAACTACTAGCCGTTCTGTGGGAGAAAGATGAGGCTTTCTGCTCCCGTAACGATTTACAGCCTCGGAAACCTTGTACAGGTCACTATGAGTCGGAGCTGATTCCATGGTACTTAACAACAACAAGGCTTGCTATGAAAAATAGAAGACCTAGGCTCTTCTTCTCCCACTTTAACTATTTGAATGAATCATTTTGCTATTCACCTCCCTTTCTGAATACCATGCTGTAGGTCTAATCCTTGATTGCTCTCCACGGAGGATCACAATGTGGCTCCTTTCCTTCCTTAGCGTCAGTACACACACTAAAATACGTCATGATGCCATTCTCAAAAGACAGCTGTTGTGTTATTTTGATTAAATCATCATCGTTGTTAAATTACATTTGTATGACGGTGACCATCAAATAGACCTAAACTATGTAGGACATTGTGAGTACCTTTCCTAGACAGAACAACTTTTTATTTTCCTTAATGTTAAATGTTAATAACTGTCTCTCTAGCTCAGTGTTTTCTATTGTTGTTGTTATGTGCTGTAGAGTCAATTCCGACTCATAGCGACCCTGTATAGGGTTTCCGAGGCTGTAAATCTTTACGGGAGCAGAACGCCTCATCTTTCTCCTATGGAACAGCTGGTGGTTTTGAACTGCTGATCCAGAGGTTTGCAGCCCGATTCATAACCACTACGCCACCAGAGCTCCTAATGTTTGCTATAGATTTATAAAAATGCCTGTCACAAACTGTATCAGAAATTCTACCAGTTGTTTAAATCTTGTCTTTAGATGTTTGTACATCTAAAGACAAGATTTAAAGAACTGATCTAAAGAACAGATAGCCCATCAGTTTTGTCAGTGTGAAGCAGTCTCCGGCCTGCTCCAAGCTGCACCTGTTTGCCTCCTTTCTCACCCTTGGGAACCCCTCAGGCCCTCTCCTGGGCTACATCTTTTATCTCCTGAATCCCATCATTCCACTTTCTTGACTTACTGCCTCTTTTCTGTGAAGCACATCCCCCTTGGTTTCCTGAGCACTCATGCTAAGTAGATACGGTTTGGAGGCCCTGAAGAGCTGGAAGTGCATCACCCTTGCTTGGGCATGTTAAGTCTAGGTTGGAAGTCATTTACCACCAGAACTTTGAAAGCAAATTTTTATTTTTGGCCTCCCAAATAGTTGAAAAAAAAAAAAATCAGCAAGATTCATATCTTGATCCTTTGTATAAGATTTTTTTTTTCCTTAAGAGAAGAGGGTCCTCTTTGTCCTACTGTTCAGAATCAACTGCTTCATGTTGATGAAGCCATTCCTTCTCTCACCTGGACAGCCTCTCTGCTCACCATCTAGATTCCAAATGGCAGGTGGAATTTTTCAAGCAGAAAAGGCAGAACATGCCACTTCTCTAAGCAAAACCCTCGAAGGTCTCCCACCTTACTCAGAGCTAATCCAGACTCTTCACCTGGCCTATGCCATCTCCTTAGGGTCTCCCCAGCTCTCTCCATTCATGCCACACAAGCCTCCTTGTCTTACAGCCAACCAGTCTCTTGCCTGTGATTGCCAGCACTCACTGCTCCTTCTGTTTGGCAGCTATTCCAGAGTCTCCTGCGCTGGCACCCTGAGAGGTCCCCTGTCTCACCATCTAATATAACTCCCTACCTCTCTTTTACTCTTCATGTTCGCCTTGCTTGGCATTTTAATGGCAAGTATATTATATTTGGCGCTTTGTTTTCTATCTCCCCACGACATTGAAAGCTCCAGGACCTATATCTTATAGTAGGGCACATAATAGGATCTCAGGGTGTATTGTCCAAGGAAGGAATGAGAGAGGTGAAACTTGTAGGCTATGCTAGTTGTGATAGCTGAGGTTTGGTATCACCTTGACTTGGCCAAGATTCTCTGTAGTTTGGCAGCTGAGATGTGATGGTGATTGTGTGCCGTGGAGTCGGCTCTGACTCAGAGCAACCCTGTATAGGGTTTCTGAGGCTGTAAATCTTTGCAGGAGCAGAAAGTTTCATCTTTCTTCCATGGAAAGGCTGGTGGTTTTGAACAACTGACATTAAGGTTAACAGTCCAACTCGTAACCACTACAATACCAGAGATCCATAGTTGAGATGTCCTTCTCCCCATAATGAGATCTAATACAATGTAATTAACTGTATGATGAGGTCTGCTATGATCAGTCAATCAATGGAAAGGATGTTTCCTCGGGGATGTGGCCTATTTCCAACATATTAGACACTCAGGCAAAGTTTGCTTGCTCTCTGGGTCTGGCTCTTGCATCTTTCTTGTTCTCTGATCTCTAGTTCTTTGAAGTTGAGCTAGTGACCTGCTCTATTGCCTATCTTCCTGCCTGTCTGTTGTCTGACCTGCTGATCTTGGTTTATCTGACTCAGACTTGGGACTTTCCTACCTCTACAACTGTGTAAGCCATTTTCTTGATGCAAACTTCTTTTAATACTACATCAACGTTTAATTAGTTTTGTTTCTGTAGAGAACGCAGCCTGAGACATTGATTTATCCAGGCCCGTAGTGTAGTGGTTATGAATCAGGCTGCTAATCTCATGGTCAGCAGTTCAAAACTACCAGCTGTTCTGTGGGAGAAAGATGAGGTTTTCTGCTCCCGTAAAGATTTATAGCCATGGCACATAACAACAACAGCAGTCAACCAATGCCAAGCTGGTTTGTACTTGGTTTGTTTGATCCCTGTGTAAACTGATGGATTTAAACCTCATTAAGAGCCTCCAAAAGAGCCCTGGTGGAGCAGTGGGTCAAGTGTTGGGTTGTTAACTGTAAGGTTGGTGGTTCAAACCTGCCAGCTGTTCCTCAAAGAAAGACTAGGCTGTCTTTTACTGTAAAATTTAGACTTGGAAGCACTTAGGAGCAGTTTTACCATGTCCTATAGGGTCACTGTGAGTCAGAATCAATTGACTGACCATGAGTTTGGTTTGGAGGATCTCCAACTTTGTCACTAGAGAAACGAGCATCCTCTTTTGGGCCTCAGTCTGCCCATAGGTGAGAGGAGAGTGGGTGAGAGTTCTTCAGCCCATCTCAGGTCTCGCTTTGGGATTCTCCTCAGCTTGTCTCTCTTCCCTTGAAGTGTGATCTGTCCCCCAGTTGTGTCTGACAGGAGAAAGATGTCAGAGCTTGGACCCCCCTCAGTTTTCCAGGAACTTGAGGCCCAGAAGCAAGTGATGGACAGCATTCCCAATCTTGGGCAGAGGAGCATGCTCGAACACAGACCCACCACACAGAATGCCCTACTCCCAGGTGTCTAGAGGAGTCTCTGGCTAAGTCTCTCAGCTGTTAACCAAAAGGTTGAAGGTTCGAGTCCACCCAGAGGCACCTCAGAGAAAGGTCTGGAAATCTACTTTAAAAAAATCACTGTGATGGTAGAATTGGAAATATATTTGCAGAAGAATGAAACAAGAACATACCTCACACCATATATAAAAGCAAACAAAATGGACTAAAGACCTAAATATAAAACCTAGAACTCTAATGATCATCAACAAAAAAATGGGGACAAACTTAGGGATTCTAGTACTTGGGATCAATACACTATCAAACATTACTAAAACCCCACAAACAGCAGAAGATGAAATAGATGACTGGGACTCCTAAAAATCAAACACTTAAGCGAATCGAAAGATTTGGTCAAAAAGTAAGAAAGCTAGCCCACAGACTGAAAAAATATTTTTTGCAACAATTTATCAGAGAAATGACAAATCACTAAAATTTATAGAAAATTGTAACATGTCTACAAGGAAAAGACAAGCAACCCAATTTAAAAAATGGGCAGAGAGCACGAACAGAAGACATTCAGGCAGCCAAAAAACATATGAAGAAATGTTTATGATGAGTCACTGTTGTTAGGTGCTGTCAAGTCGGGCCTGACTCATAGTGACCTTATATGCACAACATAACACAAAACTGCCTGGTTGTGCACCTTCCTCAAAATTGTTAAACTTGAGCCCATTGCTGTTGCCACTGTGCCAATCCATCTCATTGGGGGTCTTCCTCTTTTTTGCTGACCCTTCACTTTTCCTAGCATGATATCATTCTCCAGGGACTGGTCCCTCCTGATAATATGTCCAAAGCATGGGAGACGAAGTCTGGCCATCATGGCTTCTTAGGAGCATTCTGGCTGTACTTCTTTCAACACAGACTTGTTTGTTCTTCCGGCAGTCCTTGGTACTTTTAATATTCTTTTCAAACACCATGATTCACATGCATTAATTCTTCTACAGTAATCCTTATTCACTGTCTTTCACATGCAGATGAAGCTACTGAAAATACCATGGCTAAGGCATTCCTTAGTCCTTAAACTGAAATTAATGATTCTTAACACTATAAATGGTCTTGTGCAGCAGATTTGCCTAATGCAATATGTCCTTTGATTTCTTGATTGAAGTTTCCATGAGTGTTGATAGTGGATCCAAGCAAGATGAAGTCTTTAACAACTTCAACCTTTTCTCCAATTATGTTATATATTGGTATATATTTTATGTTATATATGTTATATATTATATATATGGTGGTGATGATTTTTGTTTTCTTTACAATGAGGTGCAACCCATACTGAAGGCTATGATATTTGATCTTAATCAGTAAATATTTTAAGTCCTCTTCACTTTCAGCAAGCAAGGTTGTATCATCTAC
>NW_006408641.1:8644312-8658265 GCF_000296735.1 Chrysochloris asiatica
ATATATACCTCTAAGATGCTGCCTCTGTAGCTGGAGGGTGAGCTTTAGGCAGAAGGTCCGAGGAGGGGAAGACTGAAGGTTTCTTACAGGTTGCGGGGATCCTAGGGCTCCTAGAATCTTCCCGTATTGCCAGATGAGACTTGAAATTTTCTTCAGTTCTTTCAGCTTGAGACATGCTGAGCATGTTCTGTCCTTTTGGTCTTTGCACATTTCATTATAATACTTGACTTTGTCTCTTCGAACTGCCCTTTGAAATTTTCTGTTCAGCTCTTTTACTTCCTCTTTTCTTCCATTTGCTTTAGCATTTCTACACAGGAGAGCAAGTGTCAGAGTCTCTGCTAACACCATTTTTTTTTTTTTTCCCCTTCTTTCTTGTCTCCTTAATGACTTTTTGCTTTCTTTCTATATGATGTTCTTGATGTCATTCCCAACTCTTCTGGTCTTCAGTCATTAATGTCTAATGCATCAACTCTGTTCTTGAGATGATCTCAAATTCAGGTGGGATATGATCAAATTTTGGCTCTTGTGGACTTGTTTTAATCTTCTTTAGCTTCAGCCTGAACTTGCACCTGAGCAATTAATAGTCTATTCCACAGTCTGCCCCTAGCCTTATTTTGACTGGTGATATGGAGCGATTCCACTGTCTCTTTCCACAGATGTACTCAATTTGATGTATGTCATTTGATGAGGCTCATGTGTATAGTCATCTTTTATGTTATTTTAAAAAGATATTTGCAATGAACAAGTCATTGTTCTTGCAAAATTCTATCATGTGATCTCCAGCATTATTTCTATCACCAAGGCTAAATTTTCCAACTACTAATCCTTCCTCTTTGTTTCTAACCTTTGCATTCTGATCACTAGTAAGCATCAATACATCAAGAGGGCATGTTTGATCAATTTCAACATGCTGTTACTTTGAGTAACAGTGGTATTAACTGGTTTTCCTTTTAGGCATATGGATATTATCCTATCACAGAAAGCATTATAGTTCAAGGTACATCTTGAATTGCTCTTCTTGACGATCAATGTGACGCCATTCCTCTTGAATTTGTTGTTCTTGGAATAATAAAACCATATGATTGTTAGACTCTAAATGGCCAGTACCAGTCTATTTGTTCCATTTCATTTTTGAAAGCTTCCCATTTTCCTAGATTCATACTAGATACATTCTATGTTCTGACTTTTAATGGATGTTTACAGCTGTTTCTCCTCTTTTTGAGTTGTGCCCCATCAGCAAATGAAGTCCCGAAAGCTTTATTCCATTTGTGTCATCACACTCAACTCTACTTCGAGGAAGCATCTCTTCTCCAGTTGTATTTTGAATGACTTTCAACTTGAGGGTTTCATCTTCTGGCACTATATCTGACAATATTTTGATGTTATTCATCATGTTTCAATATTCAATATTCTGGTGCTATCTGAAAGTGTTCCACAGCTACTCATAAGATTTTCAGTGACTAAATATTCAGAAGTATTCTGCTTCCCCTTCTTCCTAGTCTGTCTTAGTCTGGAAGCTCAGCTGAAATCTGTCTACCATGGGTGTCCCTGCTGCTATTTCAAATACTGGTGGCATACCTTCCAGCATCACAGCCACACACAAGTAAGTCACCACAGTAGGGCAAACTGACAGATGAGTGGTGACCTGTGTCCTAGTAATCAGCTTTTCTCTCGACAACCAGCCATAGCTGCCATTTTTTAACAGCTGGAGGAGGATAGAATAAGGACAAACTTAGAGGCTTTAATACATGTCATAAGTACACTCTCATACATTACAAAAATTACACAAACAGAAGAAGACAAAATGGATGACTGGGGCCCCCTAAAAGAAAAAGGTTTCATGCTAAAACAATCATTCTTCGATGGTTACCAGTAGTGGGAGGGAAAGGAGAGCCTCAGAAGAAAGACCTGAAAACTGTTTAAAGCACAGTTCTACCCAGACATGAGGTCGCTATGAGTTGAACTGATTCCGTGGCAACTGGCATAGTCTATTTGACAAATACAAAAGAACATACTTAAACACTTCAGGTGGATATTTTTATTTACATAACTGTTGCAGGTTTTGAACATTATCAGTATCGTCCCTGTCCATGACTTGGTCCATCTGAGCTTCCTTGTCTGTGTAGATCCGGTGGGCAAGGTTCAGGGCACCTTGGGGTCTAATGAATGCAGTCAGGTCCCTATTCCAGTGTGTCCTGAGGTTCGGCAGCTGGGTCATGAGGGTCTCTGGGACCATGAACCCCAATTTCCAGTACCTGGGTCTGGCAGACAGGAGTGGGCAGGGCCTGGGCACTCTCAACCCTAACCTTCCAAGGCACGAATGATCACATTGTGATCATCTCGCTGCATGCTATGGGTAGGGAGGGGCCAGAAGAGTCAGTCTGAACTTCCTCGGCAGACCGTGTGCCACACCTACCACCTGACTGCTTACTTGGAGCTCTTATTCCTTGGGGAAAGACAGCTTTCGGGATGAATTCTAAGCTTTGTCAGCTTGGGAAAGGTGGAGTCCTGGTGTGGCCTGTAAGATAAAGTACTGGATCGTAAGGTCAGCAGTTCAAACTCAGCAGCTGCTCCTTGAAAACTCTGTATAGGGTCACCATAAGTCAGAGCCAACTCGACAACACTTAACAACAACAACAAAGTGAGGTGGATCACTGAGGAGAATTTTGACCTTTCTGGAAGGCTGTGAGATCAGAACAGAAACCCTATCACCCTCTCTGTGCCTGCCATACCCCATTCCTGTGGTTTCTGTTTAACTTCTGAAACAGCCTCACACATGGTCCGATTCACCTACCCCTACCACCTCTCTGTCCTTCTGTCCTCACAGGATGCCTCCTCTAGAAGGTCTGCCCAGCTCACTCTTCACCTTCTCAGAGAGGCCTTCTCTTCCTTCCCATTACAAATAGCCCCATGCCCTCTCTCTTTGTCTTGCTCTAGTTTTCCTCAGAAGGACATGTAATAACACGTGTGCCTGTTGTTTATTGCTTCCCCTTGCTGCCCCTGTGAGAAGGGATGCTCTGGGCACAGGAAAGTTGGTCCTCTTGTATCACTGCTTTGGGCACCTGGTTTCTCAGTGCCTGGGTGAGCCCAGAGTAGCACACACAACATGTGGTGGGCACGGTGAGGGAGAGAGGAAGCACAGTTGGGTCTCTGAGGGCTGTCCAAGTGATCCTGCAAGACTGTGGCCCAGTGCTAATCCTGGTCAGGAAGATGGTGCTTTTGTTCCCGAGGAACAGAGTGAAGTCAGGGGCTATGGATCTGGAAACTTCAGGGGGGAAAACAACAACAACAAACACTTACTGCTGCTCTGACTCATGGTGAACCCTGAGTGCCAAAATAGAACAATCTGCCTCAGGGTTTCCATAACTCTGACCTTTCAAAAGGTTTTTTTCTCAACCATTCACAGCACCAGGAACTTAAGAGCTGGTCCCCAAGGCCGGCACACCAGGGGAGAATGAGGCTCCAGAGTGGCTCTGGGAACACCTGGCTGCCTCAGCCTGGGAGCAGCTCTGAGGAAAGTGTCAATGGTCTTGCTTGTCTGTCTAGGGCTTAGTGGGGTTTCAGTACTTGTGTCTAAGCATCCAGTACTGAGAAGCATAAAAAGCTGGAAGGCTGGCCCTATAGGACCATAGTCTTGCTGGGTGGATGAGGCCTGTGAGGGACGAAGCCAAGGTTTGGAGGAACTGGGTCAGCACCAAATGTTGTGTCTTCAGACAGCCCCCTGGGCCCCGCTGCCTATCCAAGGGCAGGCAGGCGTCAGCACCACCACCTCAGCACAGCTGTCCTCATGACCAAGGTCCCTGGGCATTACTGATCAAGGGCACTGTCTTCTGTGACCGTGGTCCCAAGGCCTGACTTTCCACGGAGGCCAAAAGCCTCAGGATTCCCTGCTTTTGGCTAAACTCCCTCCACATTCTGCTTATGTAAGGACTAAATTAAAGGTGGCGGTGGTACTGGGGAGCATAGATTACAGTGTTTCATGGAGATAAAAATGCCCTCCAACAGGGCAAGCCTTAGGAGCCTGGAATTCACTGCTGACTGGGACACCCCAGGCTTACAGGGAGGCAGCCCAGTCTCTGGTCTGAAGGTGTGGAGTATTTCTCAGACTGGTCCTAGTTCCATCCTCAATCTGGATGGGGCTGCCTGGGGTGGGTCACTAGGAGACACTGTCTCTCCAGGTTCCCTCTGGGCTTCCAGCTACCTCTGAGCCTCACAGTAAAGAAGTGATGTGCCCAGGAACACAAAGGCAAGGGCTGAGATAGGAACCGGGTCTTCCAGGACTCTCCTGTGCCCCTCACACTACAGAACACGACACAGGGGCCTAGAGGCCAGAGCCATCTATTCAAGGTCTGCTGTGAGGGAGAGTTGAGTCCCTGGCTGCTCCTCAGATAGGAGAGGTGTCAAGACATCCCTGTCAGCTTCTGCTGAAACACCGATGTTCTTCCTATAGGAGAGATGTCAAGTGTCCCAATTCTTCATCTTGTTCCTCCTTGAGGTCCCCTGGGCCTTGTAGGCATTCAGGGAAGGTAAGGAAACAGAGGTTCTGAGAGGTGAAGTTACTTGTCCAGGGCCACACAGCAAGTAGTCCCCTTGTCCAGAGCTTTGTTTGCCTACTGCCTGGTCTTTGGGTATCAATCTGTTTTGTAGTCCTGAAAAGTTCTAGGACCTCAGGCAAGTAGTTTAAAATCAGTTTCTCCCTTTGAAATGGGAAGTGATGTTGCAGGGTGGTTCCAGAGCCCTAAATTGGGTGTCTGAAGCATGCTAAATGGTCCATAAACAATGCCCAGTGTTATTCTCTTCAAGCCAGCCCAGTCCAAGGTAGACACTGAATGCCCTCCTGGACCTCTGCCTCCCCCAGATGGAGGCTGCCCTGTGATCTTAGCCTTCCCCGAGGCCCACCTCTTCATCTCCAGAGGCCTTGCCATTATTTTCTTCCGCCCCAAGCCCCAATCTGTTTTGAATAAACCACGTCTTCATCATCTTGAGCAGTAATCCCGGCATCAGAGGAATATTGTGAAATGTCAGCCCTTTCTGGAGGAATCTCAGCAACATGTTTTTTACTGTTCAGCATCACATATGGGGACAATAAAGACTGAAAATATGTGGAACAGAACAGGATGGGAGCGTGCTTGGCGCTAGGCTTGGCTTCCCGCCGCCCTGGAGCCTGATTTTTGCATCACAATAAATTAGGCTAGGATGAGAGAGCCCAGAGACTCCCCGGGGCGGTGGGGGGTGGGGCTGCTTCCCCAGCCAGGTCTTGGACCCCCTGACTCTGGGCTCCCAGGCCTTGCCATCTGGAATTCCCTGCAAGCAGCTTCCTTTTAGGTTGTGGCCCATGGGTCTCAGCTGAGTCTACTCTTGCCACTACCTGCTAAGTGTTAGCCTTCACACACTGAGACCAGAAAGGTGAACTGTCCGCATTTGTCTTTTCTTCAGTGAGAAAGTTGAGGCCTGGGGTGGTTGGGGTGAGAGTGGAAGGGGGTTATTTTCTTTCACACAACATCACACAGCATACGATAATGCAGTTTTCCTCTCAATTCAGTCTCTTAAAAGCTGTGTGACCTTGGGCAAAGCATTTTAACCTCTCTGAGCTTGTATACTTTTTCTGTAAAATGGGGATTGCTAGTTGGAGAACTGGACTCCTGGTGTGGCATTGTAGGATCAGCACTGGACTGAGACCCAAAAGGTCAGTGGCTCAAACCCACCAGTTGCTCCTCGGAAACCCTATCCTAGGAGTTGGAACTGACTCAATAGCACTTAACAACAACAACAACAACAACGACAGTGGGAGGATTAAGGGGAACCACACACAAAAGGATGAACTGTGCCTGGTTCCAAGAAATACTGCCTCTTTACCTTCTCTTCTCTTGACTTTCCTGACTCCAGAAATGGGGAGAATGTTGTGTGTCCTGCCCACTCTATGGATATGAGTATGCCTTGTAAGTGATAGTGTACTGATCACTTCATCATTCTGATCAGCTCTCCGAGCTGCCAGGCTCTGAGTGGTGGATATCTGCCAGCTGGGGGGGTCCATTGCAAAGCTCCAATGCCCCCCTAGGAGGGCTCAGTGCACAGGGCAGGTGGGCGTCTGGCTTCTGATTGCATGCTGCCTTGGTTGTCAAAGTCTGTGCCTACAGTAGAAAATCTGTTCTTCCTTTGAAAGATGAGGAAGCTCAGGTTCAGAGAGGGGAGGATATTTGCCTATGCCCAGAGGAGGTAAGTATCCTTGGCTTCCCTCTGCAGGAGCTAGAAAATACTGCCCTGCCTATACATCACCCACAACATTTGCCACATATCTGCCATAGCCCCATGGAATAGCCACTTACAACTGGGTGACCTTGGGTGGGTCATTCACCTCTCTGTTTCTCATGTCCTTTTTTGTATGGTAGGGCTGACCCTACATCCCAGCATTTAAGGGATCAGGACTGGTTTACAAGACATCCCTGGTAGGTGTTCACATAGCTCACTATGTGAACTAGGCTTTCCCTCTAGATGAATCCTGGTCCCGTCTGCATGGCCTGTGTGACCTTGTCTCGGCTCCCCAGTATGCCCCCACCACGGCATGCTTTCTGCTTCTATCTCCAGCATTGCCCTCCCTGCCCAGGGAGTCCCCCCCTCAGCAGCTGGTTGATCAAGGCCAGGAGAATGAGTCATCTGTTTTGGTCTGGGTCTGTAGGGAGCACTATCTATGTCATCCCTGTATGCAGTAACCTGATTCCTCCCCAAGACAATATGAGAGCTGTTCACCCATGCGGACACTCAGCTACCCACCTGCTGAGCAACCATACCATCTACCACCCACCTACCTACTTATCCATCCAACCACTCATCTACCCACCCACCTACCTATCGATCCAGCTACCTACCTACCCATCCATCCAACCACTCATCTATCCATCCACCTACCTATCCAGCCAGCTACCTACCTACCCATCCATCCAACCACTCATCTACCCATTCACCTACCTATCTACCCAGCTACCTACCTACCCATCCATCCAACCACTCATCTACCCATCCACCTATCTACCCAGCTACCTACCTACCCATCCATACAACCACTCATCTATCCATCCACCTACCTATCCAGCCAGCTACCTACCTATCCATCCATACAACCACTCATCTACCCATTCATCTACCCATCCAGTCAGCCACCTGCCTGCCCAGTTATTGAGCTAACCACTCACCCATTAATTCAGTCTTCTCTCCTCACATTGCTCGATTCATTCTTGCTCCCATTTACTCACATACCCTTCCCTCCTTCATTTATTCACTCACTTTACCACCTAACACAGGACTTGGCATAGAGTAGTTGCCTAATAAAAAATATTCATTTATTCATTTGTTCCTTCACTCAATTCTTTATTCAACAAACATGTATTGGGCTTGTCTTTGGATCAATGGACTCTCAGTCTTGGTGGGGCAGAAGGGATCCTAGAGCTGAGGGAAGAAGGAGTGGACAAAAGTGGTGGGGCCTCAGGAAAAGCCCAGAGGAGATGGGAACCTGGGAGGCACAGAGTCCAGGTCTGGTTTCTTTAGAACTGGACTCCTGAGCCTGTAGTGTGTATGTGGGGGAGAGAGAGCCCACAGAGAGGACCAGATGAAAGAACATAAGAAAGGGCTAGGAGGCCTCACAGGTGAAGTCCAGCTGCCCAGTGAGGGCTCTCTTTTCTGTGACAGAAAGTAGTGATTGGGATGGGGGAGGCCAGCAGAACCCAAGACTTGCTCAGTGTGGGGAAGACAGGAACTTTAAGAGCGGAGCCAACCAGTGGCAGATTACTCAGATTATCGATTCTTCCTCATTAAATGGTATCAGGAACATGAAAAGTCAATGAGCCGAGTCTACCCACTGCTGAAATCCACTGCTCTTGAGTTGATTTGGGCTCACAGAGACTCTATAGGGCAGAGTAGAACTGCTTCATAGAGTTTCCAAGGCTGTAAATCTTTACAGGAACAGACAGCCTCATCTTTCTCTCATGCAACAGCTGATGGGCTCAAATGACTGACCTTGTGGTTAGCAGACCAACACTAATCCCACTAAGCGGCCAGGACTCCTTTGTACTAAACCAAAGAAGTGCTAAAAACTAGATTTTTTTTCTCGGAAAAACTGAAGGCTCCTTTCTGTTCTTATCGTGTAAGCTCCTGGGATATAAAGGATCCAGGATCCTGCATTCACCCGACAAACCTTCCTCATACTGCTGGGCTGTTGTTGCTAGCTGTCTGGGTCTTCATGATCTATAGAGTTTTCATTGGCTCATTTTCAGAAGTGGATCTCTGGCATTTTACGTTGTCTGTCTTACTTAGTTTGGAAGGACCACTACAACCTGTCCAACACCATCACAACACACAAGCCTCCACTGATGGATAGGTGGTGACTGTATTGAATGAGGAGTACTGGCTGGGAATTGAACTTGGGTCTCCCACATGGAAGGTGAAGATTCTATCCCTGGACACCATTGCCCCCAACTCCACATTTAGGGGTTTCTGGAAGCTGGGTCAAATATTCCTGGGACCTAGGGGGGATACAGAGTGAGCTGGCAAGCCGAGCAGTGAGGGTGGGGCTGATCAAGACTGCCTATCACACCATATCCAAGGAGAGCCAGGAGCCAGGCTGCCCAAGTACTGGGCAGGGTGTCCCCCTCCCTGCCACCTACTGCTGTACCAGGGTAGGAATCAGGGGAGTCAGAACTGTCGGAACAAGTCACGCTGTTGTCCACACCACCAAGCGAGAGGAGGCCCTTGGACTTCCCTTCCCCAGAGTATGGCTCTGTGGACATGGGATCCCACCCTCCTCTGGACCAGAGGGTGGGAATGACCACAGTACAGACAAAGTGTTGATAAAGCCTCTAGCACTTAATAGGCACTAACAAACGTCAGCTGCTGTGGCTATTTTTCATCTTTGTATCTCTTCCAAAGCCTTGCACATAGAAGAGATGTAATATTACCAAAGCAGAGGCCAAGTGGGTTCTTAGCTGAGTTCTGCTGCATGGGGATATCTGCCTAATTTCCTCATTCTCTCAAGGACTTCTTGGTGGGTGGTTGGGACACAGGGGTTTAGGAAGACTGACCTGTGGCTCTAGAGGCTCCTTGAGAATGAGTCTGCTGTCACCCTTGTGGTAGAGTCTAAAAGGGGAAGGAAGATTGGGGCAGCTGGCTGATCTGCATCAGTCTAAACAAAGCTAGTGCAGGGATGGGGGTAAGGGGGGGGATAGTGATAAGGTGGCTCCAGAGAGATAAGCCCTACTGACCCTGTCTCCCAGCCCCTGCCCAACCAAGTGAGACCCCAGGTCTCAGCTCTGGGCTTGGCTTCTGCCCTGTGGTAGAAAATCTCAAGTCTACTAAGGCCCCAAGGGTTGCATGGAGCGCAGTCCACCAGCCCCAACTCTGAAGTCCTTGTAGCCCTTGGAAACCTCAGCAAACCACAAGCATAGCTCTGAGGCAGTTATCAGCCGCAAGCTGGGATTAAATGGTCACATTTGCCTCTTTCTCTTAGCACTGCCTGGAAGAACTAAGTCAGAGGAAACTGGTGGGGGAGGACAGTTAACGAAAAGCAAAGGGGGTCCAGGAAGGAAGCGACACTGCCTAGGGGTGTTTACTGTGTGTTTGGAAGCTGGAGACTGTCTCCTGAGAGCCATGCCCCATCCTTTCAGACAGAGACAGAGACAAAGACGGAAAACCACTGCCCTCAATCAACCGTCCCCCATTTGACAAAAGACAAACTGAGGTTTAGAGAGGGAAGAGACATGTCCGCTGCCAGGCACTGGGAGTAGCTGGGTGCTCTTACTTCACGTGCTATGACATGGGTGGGTCCGTCCGTTGGTCTGACGTGGTGGTTCCTATGATTGCCAACTGATTTCTGCTCCTCAATGTAAATCCCGTCCCTCCCTCCTTCTGCACCTCTTGCACATGGGTGACGGAGGGACAACATTCTGCAGGGCTGTGTGTGCAGGAAGGGGAAGTGGGAATCAGACTGGGAAGTGAAGGCAGGCTTCCTGGAGGAGGTGACAGATGTTAAAAGGGTACTCAGAGTTCAGCAGAAACGGGCATGCAAGTGGGAAGGAGAAGAACAGGACAAAGACATTGGGACGGTATGGTGTGAGGGCACGGATGGTCCATACCACAACAGGGGGCCAGCAGTGGAGGTGTAAAGGAAGGGCCTTCTGAGCTCATCATCATTCCTGCCTCTGTGCCTCATCCTTTTCTGGGTGCCTGTCACAGCTAGAAGTCTGGGGGTCATCCTGACCTCCTTTCTTTGCAGCGTGATTCCTTCATCCAATCTGTTGCCAAGGGCTAGCACGTTTACCACTGAAATACCTTGCCAGCCTGGCTGCTCTCTCTACCTGCCTGGATGATAGCAGAGAACTCTCCAACAGGCAGATCAATCCTTCTCTGTCCTCCAGCCCACCAACGGCTCCCTGTTTGACTCAGGATGAAGTCCAATGCCTTACCCTGAGTTCCATGCCACTCTGCTCATGTCCTTGCTGGCCTTCCCAGAGAAGTATGGGGTGTTGAGGATCAAGACTCCAGAGAAAGACAGGCCTCACTCCATGAAGAACCACACATAAGGCAGAATCCACAGCACATTTTGAGATTTGTGGGGACAAGAAGAACTTCCACTTTTGGAACTAGGGGACACAGTGTCTTTCTCTTTGGCAAGGAGACCTAAGCTTCATTATCAGAACAGCTGAGAGATCAGAACCTGCAGCGTATGTTAGGTCAATTTCAAAGGACTCAGGGCCCTTTCTTTTAGAAGTCCCTCATCAAGGTTTCTGAGTGGGAACACTCTGGGTGGGAAGGACAGTGGACAGTGCACATGGTTGGTCACTGGTATGTACTGCCCCAATGAGCCTCTTCCATAGAGGCCCTGAAAGTGTTTCCCCAATGACAGTGCAAAATCCACTTTTTGATCTAGTTCTTAAATTTAAAAAAAAATTTTTTTTTTTTTTCTAAAATCTGACATGTCCATAGTTTAAAAAATCCATTAGTGCTTCAAGGCAGCCCTTGTCCCTTGCTCTGTATTTCAACTCTCTGATATCAATTTTTGTGTTCTGCTTCTTTGGCCATTTGCCTCTGTATTCCTAAATAACATGACAGCAACAAAAACAATGACATGGCTTTTTTTATCCATTTCTTATGTAAGAAAATTTCACTCACCCTCTCTTTCCCCCAAACACATACCCTTTTTTCCTCCTTGGGAAGTATTGCTCTGTAAATAACAACAAGCTAACCAAAACACTTGGGCGAAATTAATATTCAATATTTATATCATTACTTTTCAAGTATTTATAGACTAAAACTATCATTACCTTTTCTGTCTTGTACATTTTTTTGCTTTCTCTGGAGTTAGTAAATGTCTTTTATTTCCATTTGCTTGGTTGTCTGTATACTTAACTCTAATCACCACCAAACTCACAGTCAAATCTCTAAGACTTCCATCAGTATGGTTAGACACAATAGGTAAGCTGTTCCTCCAGGATTTTCTTTGCTGTATCTGGGGCACTGTTTTGTTCTGGGAAGGGCATTCCCTCTATCTCTCTCCTATGTTGAAATGTCTGTTTTCTACAACCCATCTCTTCAGCTTTCTTGATTAGCACTGTCATTATTGTAGAGCACATCATTTAGTAGTAGAAAAGGCATATGACTTAGAGCTTTATCCTACTTAGACTTGATTAGTTTGACTAGAAACAGAATTTTGCTCTAGTACCTTCCATCTTGAAGGAGCCCTGGTAGCGTAGTGGGTTACGTGTTGGGCTGCTAACCAAAAGTCAGCAGTTTGAAGCCACCAGCTGCTCTGTGGGAGAAAGATGAGGCTTTTCTGCACCCATAAAGATTTACAGCCTTGGAAGCCCTATATGGGGTCACAATAAGTTAGAACCAACTTGATGGCACGCAGCAACAGCAGCAGGTGTAGTCTTCTGACTTGCAGGGTTTTGTTGATTTAGTCAATGATATTCATTATGGAAGACCCCCGACAAAATGGACTGACACAGAAAGAGCAACAGTGGGCTCAAAGATAAAGACAATTGTAAGGATGGTACAGGACTGGATCGTGTTTTGTTCTGTTGTTCATAGGGTCACTAAGAGTTGGAACCAACTCAATCGCACCTAACAACTGTAAACTCTTTCTTTTTTAATCTCTGGAAAATTCTGCAAATAATCTCATTATTTTTGGCATATGAAATTCCATAATGTTGTTCCTTAGTGTGAATCTATTTTTCATAATACATTAATCCAAAGACTCCAGGAATTGACAGGATACTGAAATGTTTCAGCTGATGCAGTACTGGAGGCACTCACTCATCTATGCCAAGAAATTTGAAAGACAGCTATCTGGCCAACTGACTGGAAGAGATCCACATTGGTGCTCATTCCAAAGGAAGGTGACCCTCAATGGAATGTAGAAATTGTAGAATAGTATCATTAAAATCACATACAAGTAAAAATTTGCAGAAGATAATTTAAAAACGATTGCAGCAGACACCAACAGGCAGCTGGCAGAAATTCAAGCTGGATTCAGAAGGGAATATGGCATGAGAGATATCATTGATAATATTAGATGGCTCTTGACTGTAAGCAAAGAATACCAGAAAGATGTTTACTTGTGCTTTATTTACTATGCAAAGTCATTGGCTGTGTGGATCATAATAAGCTATGAATAACATTGTGAAGAATGAATATTCCAGAACACCTAATTCTGCTCATGAGGAACCTGTACATAGACCAAGAGGCAGTCATTCAAACAGAACAAGGGGATGTAGAGTGGTTTAAAATCAGGAAAGGTGTGCATCGGTAATATCCTTTTACCATACTACTTCAATATGTATGCTGAGCAAATAATCCAAGAAGGAGACTATATAAAGACAAAACAGCATCAGGACTGGAGGAAGGCTCACTGACAACCTGATGAGACCACCTTACTTCCTGGAAGTGAAGAGGACGCCAAATATCAATGAAGATCCAAGACCACATCCTTCAGTATGGATTGCACCTCAGCACCAATAAAAGAAAAAATACTCACCACTGGACCAATAAATGCATCATGGTAAGTGCAGAAAGGGTTGAAATTGTCAAGGGATTTCATTTTACTTGGATCTAAAATCAACGCTCATGGAAATGCAGTAAAAAATCAAATGATGTGTTTGCCCTGGGCAAATCTGTTCGTTGTAAAAGATCTCTTTAAAGTGTTAAACAGCAAAGATGTCACTTGGAGGACTAAGGTATGGCTGATCCAAGCCATGGTATTTTCAATGGCCTCATATGCATGTGAAAGCTGGATAGTGAATAAGAAAGATTGAAGAAGCATTTGAATTACGGTGTTGGTAAAGAATACTGAAAGTACCATGGACGGCCAGAAGAATCAACAAATCTGTTTTGGAAGAAGTACAGACAGAATGCTCCTTAGAAATGAAGATGGTGAGACTTTGTCTCTCGTACTTTGGACATGTTATCAAGAGGGACCAGTCCCTGGAGAAGGACATCGTGCTTGGTAAAGTGGAGGGTCAGCAAAAAAGAGGCAGACCCTCAATGAGATGAACTGGCAATAACTGCACCAATGGGCTCAAACATAATAGTTGTGAGGATGCTGCAGGACTGGGCTGTGTTTAATTTTGTTCTGAAAAGTGAAAACATAAGGAATTAGATTATTAAAGAAAAAATACAAAAATATTTCCCAGAGTTGATAGAATATGGGTTTTTCTGATTAAAATAGTCCTTCGTTTGAGGCTGCCTGATTCCATGGAGATTTCCAGTCTTGGAAACCTTATATACAGGGTTGCAGCAGAAAAACACTGTCAGATATAGTGCCAGAAAATGAGCCCCTCAGGTTGGAAGGCACTCAAAATTCAACTGGGAAGAGCTGCCTCCTCAAAGTAGAGTTGACCATGATGACAAAAATGGAGTAAAGCCTGTGAGAAAAAAGCCCATGGGACCTTCATTTGCTGATGGGGCACA
>NW_006408641.1:8661125-8672625 GCF_000296735.1 Chrysochloris asiatica
CAAGGTGGATTGGCCAAGTGGCAGCATTGATGGACTTAGCGTGGCAACAGTAGTGATGTTGGCCTAGGATTGGGCATTGTTTCGTTCTGCTGTACACAAGGTCGCTATGAGTTGGTACCGACTCAAGGGCACCTAACAACAACATGAGTCAGAACTGATTCGACAGCACGCAACAACAAACATGAATGCAAAAAACAATCCCAATGCCATTGAGTTGATTCTGACTCATCGCTGTGTTATAAGTGTAAGTCCTATGGTATAAGAAAGGTGTTTAAAATCTGTAACTCCAATGTCTATCAGTTTGGGAATGTATTTTTGTATTATTTCGTTAATAATCTCTTCTGTTTTCACTTTTCTCTCAGTAATGCTAATTAATAGGCCTCCTAGTCTGATCTGGAGTCCTGGTGTGGTGTTGTGGGTTAATGCACTGGACTGCAAAGTCAGTTTGAACTGCCAGGTCAGCGGTTCAAGTTCACCAGCTGCTCCTCAGAAACCCTACACAGGGTTGCTATGGGTTGGATCTGACTCGATGGCACTAACAGCAACAACAACAACAATTCTAATCTAGTTTCCTTTTCTTTCTTTCTTTTTTCTCCTTTAATTTTTTCTCTAGTTTCTATATTTCCTCAACATTATCTTTTTACACTTCTATTGCATTAAAACACTTTTCAGCTCTCATATGTTAATTTTCAAGACCCCATTTTGTTTTCTGGATGCTCCTTTTTGGAGCTCCTGTTCTTGGTGTATGAACAAAATAGTTTCTCTTGTATCTCTGACAATTTTAAGTATAGTTTTGTTTAAGATTTTCTTTTGCTCCTTAAACTATCTGTTTTGAACTTTTGGTTGTTCTGGTCTCTGATTTAGGGTGGGAAATTTTCCCCAAATATGTGGTGAGCATGGCAATTTGCTTAGATTTAAGGGAAGCACCTGTTTACTCAAGAGCTGCTCTTCACTTGTAATGTGATCACAAGGCACACAACTTTTTTCATTAGGGAGTCTCCATGAGTCATTTTTTTCTTTTAAGGTGGTCAGAGGATTTTCCCAGGAAAAAAACAAAACCCTACCCCATTTTTTGGACTACTGGTGTGGTGCTGTAGGATCAGCACTGGACTGTGAATTGCAAGGTTGGTGGTTCAAGCTCATCAGCTGCTCCTCAGAAACCCTATACAGGGTCACAATGAGTTGGAACATACTCGACAGCACTTAACAACAAAAACGACAACTCCATTTTTTGCCAGGGATGTAATCCTGGCAGAGGATTGGGGGATGGTGGCTTAGATTTCAGTTTGTAGACTTTCACTGAGCACCCGGACTTAGTGAGTGCTCCTCCCCTTTACTATGGCCTGTGACTTGACTTCTGAGCTCATCCCCATAGAATAAAGTCCTGTCTTCTGTTAGGGTGGGTGTGGGAGTGCCATCTGGCTCTGCATTCCAGAGGAGGGACTTGTGAGCTACTTCTACAGAGTTTCCGCTTGTTGTTGTTGTTAAGTGCTGTGGAGTTGGTTCTGACTCATAGCGACTCTGTATAGGGTTTCCAGGGAGTGGCTGGTGGGTTTGAACCACCTTGTCACTCAAATCGATCCTGTGGTTCAGTGCTTATGTTATAGTGCCACTTTTTGTTGCAGTTCAAACAGATTTTGCAATCCAGTGCATTACCCCACAGCACCACACCAGGACAGACCCTCTTATTTTCAGACTCTCCTTACAACCCTTTTCAGAGACAGCTAATGTCTCCAATGTATGAGTCTTTCTGGGGTCTGACTTGCTTTTGGACTTCCTGTTCCTTTGCAGACTTATGTTTCAGCCTTTTCCACAGGGCTAAATAAGTCACCCCTTTCCTATGTACACGAGGGCTTTCAGAACACCACACTCTTCCTCCTTGGTTTATATGCCTTTTAAAACTGACTTTCATATGAAGGATGCTTCAGCCATGAGTAAAGATACATGGGTATGCTCAACCAGTCATGCTGCATGTTGAACTGGAAGGCTTCAACAATTTGGTTTTCACAGTGATAAGCACTGGCCACTGAATCACAAGGTCTGCAGTTCAAGCCCGCTAGCCACTTCACAGGAGAAAGATGGGGCTTTCACTCTCAAGAAGATTTAAAGCTTCAGGAACCCTATACAGTGTCACTATGAGTCGGAACAAAGGTGGACCAAAGGGCTCAGGGGTTTGTTCACTTAGGAGCACCCAGGCAGCCCTATAGAGACATTTATGTGAGGCCTTCATCTACCTGGGTAAATGTTGCAAACTGCCTGGTGTGGCGCTGTGGTTAATGTGCTGGACTGCAAAGTAGGTTTGAACCACAAGATCAGCAATTCGAACTCACCAGCCACTCCTCGGAAACCCTATGCAGGGTCACTGTGGGTTGGAACCAACTCGATGGCACTTAACAACAACAACATTAGCAAATTAAATAGGGCCTGTTTGTAAAGACTCACCATTTGCTTACATGAGTCAGGCCCCTGCCATTGATAAGCCCTTTCCCTGTGGTAGGATGCTGGCTGAGGCTGGAACATGGGTCACCAGAGGAAGGCTCTGAAATCCTCAGGTCCAAGATGTCAGGCAGTGACATTTGCAAGAAAGGAGGGAGGTCTTGTCCACACAAAGAAGCGATTTGGATGGGCGGTGGCTGTGTAACCAGGCAGTACCCCACGTTTATAGGAAGGCTGCAGCCTTGTCTGTCTTGTCTACACACTGCCCTGCTCTGGAGCCAGGGGAGGAGGGCAGTCAGCGGCACTCAGTCTCCAAAGCCAACTCTGTTCCAGTGCAGCAGTCTGGCTGCCGGGTGTTTGTCATACAGTAACCAGTTCTAAGATGTGGAGTCCTGGTGTGGGGCTGTAAGATAAAGCATTCAACCACAAGGTCAGTTTGAACCACAAGTTCCGCTATGAGTCGGAACCAACTCCAGGACACTTAACAATGACAATAACAACCAGTCTTAAGATGTAGAGTTCTGGTGTGGCACTGTAGCATAAGCATTGGACTGCTAACCATAAGGTTGGCGATTCAATGCCACAAGTTGCTCCTCAGAAACCCTATACAGGGTCACTATAAGTTGAAACTGATTTGATGGCACTTAACAACAACCTGGTGTGGTGCTGTGGGTCAATGTGCTAGACTGTAAGGTTGGTTTGAACAGAGAGGTCGGTGGTTTAAGATCACCAGCTGCTCCTTTGAAATTGAGTTGGAACTGACTCAATGGCATTTAACAACAACAATTAAATCTTTATGGGAGCAGACAGCCTCATCTTTTTTGCTGAGGAGGCCAAAGGAGGGTTTGCTGACCTTATACTGAGCTCCTAAATGCCGCTAACCTGAGAGTAAAACCCAAATGCCCCAAAACAAAGCCGTTATGAGTTAACTGCGACTCATAGCAACCCTATATAGGGTTTCCAAGACTGTAAATCTTTACCGGAGCCTCATCTTGCTCCTAAGGAACAGGTTTAAACTGCTGATCTTTTGATTAGCAGTTCACTGGGACCATTCTGGGGTGTTTGGGCTCCCTCCTACTTATATAACAATAATGATTTACCATCAAGTTGATTCAGATTCATGTAGAATGTGTCTCATACGTTTTCAAAGGCTAAATAAAGGATACAGATTGCACCAGGTCTTCCTTTCAGAGGAGCCTCTGGGTGGGTTCAAACTGCCAAATTTAGGTTAGCAGTCCAGTGTTTAACTGTTTGTACCACCCGGGGGCTTCTACTATATACAATTGAAACAGTACGCGCGCGCGCGCACACACACACATTCCGTACACATGCCCAGTCACCTTACACCGATCTCACATACAGTACCTGCACATGGGCTTCTGACTGCGACTTTCAACAGTTAGCAGGCACCTCCTTCCCATGACGCCCCCCCACTCTCTCCTGGGAGCCCCTGCCCCCTCACTTGGGGTGGCAGCCATGGGCCCCAGCCTTTATGCAAATGCCAAACCACAGTTCATGCCATCTTTTCTCTCCTCTCTAATTGACTGTTTTCCCTCCTTGCTGGGACTGCGGGAGCCCAGGATAGGCATTCAGGAGGGCTCTCCCCCCATCGCCCAGCCCCTCCAACCCGAGCTCCCGCCGCTTTTAATCTAGTTACTTTTCCATCAACACACTGGGAGAAAGACACAAAAGGACATAATCGTATCTGTGGCTGTTGATGTTCAATTAACCACATAACCTTTAGGCTGCTCTCTCTCTCACTCTCTCTGTCTCTCTCTCCTCCTCCCTGCATTCGCCTCCCCTTTCCACACCAGCTGGCCTTCTGAGCTGGACCACAGCTCCTGAGAGATGCCTCCACTCAGGGAAGACAGGCTACCAACCCAATCTCAAGTGCATACTCTGCCTCGCCCCCATGAACCCCCGGCCCTGTCCATTCCTGCAGTCACCCCTTGGGCTCACTCCAGGCCTGGAGCGAGGGGTCCTCTGGGAGCGAGCACCCTTCAAAACTTTGCTCTCTGGCCATGTCTGGGGCCAGCAGCTGTCATTTGCCCGACGTTCAGCTTTCTCCACTGTACCATGCTAATTTTTCGAGGGACAATTTTTCGACAATGAGTCCTCCAGCCCGAACAGAAACCCTTTATGGGGCCGGCCCCAGGGAGGCCTCGGCGCTGCCAAGGCAAACAAAGGCGCATTGCTGCCGCAGAACATGCCTGCGCCTTTCACCGCTACTGCGAGCTCGCGAGTGTGGCTGCCTAGGGCCCAGCAGAGCAACACCTGGTCCGGCCTCCTGGCGCCTAATCAAGATATCAATCAAGGCCCGCTGGAGGAGGGGGCGCGGCGGAAGGCTCTAGAAGCCAGCAAGTGCAGGTAGCCGGTTGGGCTAGGCGGCCAGCGCCGGTTGGCAGGGAGCACGAGGATTTAGGGGGGAAATTAAGCTCCCGAGCCTGCAGCCCTTAATTAGGCTGATATCATCCTGAACAAATGTGAGAGGGAAAGGAGTAAAGGAGGGGAGAAAAGAGAGAGGGACTTCTGGACAATAAAATTACTTTGTGATTAAAGTGAAAACGAAAAAGAAATTATGCCTCCTTCAGAAGAGTTTGGACTGCTAACCTTCAGGTCAGGGGTTCAAACCTACCAGCCAGTACTCGGAAACCCTATACAGAGCTGCTATGAGTAGTTATGGACTGATGGCACCTAACAAGGGTAGAGCTTGGGGAGAGGGGGTTAGGGAAACAACATTGGTTCAGAGGAGGGGGTGAGTCCTATTGTCACCGGTCTCTCTACCGGCCCAGCACTAGGACAGATGGGAGCAGTTGTCCACCCCCTGTCCACTCACTCTCAGCCTTCCCTCACTGCTGGGATTTGAGAGCTTTAAAATAGTGGCAGTAAATGTCCTATGCATGTTACTTCCTTAATGCTCACTCCAGGCCCAGAGCCAGGTCATGCACACAGGCAAATGTCAGGGCCGGCATCTATGTGGCCCCACACTGCACATGTCTCAGAAGAAGAGTTTTACGCACCAGGACAGACCCGATGGGAGTCTTAGTTGGCCACATACTGTGTGGCTTTGGACAAATGGCTCAGTGGCCTCACTGTACATAGGATGTGCAGGGCTGCCCCCCCCCCCCCAGAATGCCCTGGGGCAGCCACGTTGCATTGCTTCTACAAAGTTGATAAATAGTTGAGCCCAAACTTCTCAAGTGCCTTTGTCATCCCACCTATTTGGGTCCTTCCCTTGGACATGCCCCCAACCTCCCCAGGACCCAGCATTGAAAGGACCCAAGAGGAGGCACTTTATCTGACCCAGTCCTATGAGTACTATCTGTGTGGTAGGTGGATGCCCTTGTTATTGTTGTTAGTGGTCCCCGACTCTTGGTGATCCCATGCACAATGGAGTAAAACACTGCTCAGTCATACCAGTCATTCACATGATTAGTATGGATCAGACCCTTTCCATACATAGGGTTTTCATTGACTGATTTTTGGAGGTAGATCACCAGGTCTTTCTTCCTAGTCTTGCTTAGCCTGGAAAAATGGCTGCTAAATGTTTTGAATAGCATTCTTGATTATATATTCAATCAAATACTTTGCTTTGGCAAAGACATATGGTATATATGCAATATTGTAGTACCGAATCTAGGCAATGCCCTTATTCTATCAGTCATTTATTCATGATTTAATGAGTTATTTAGAGAGTAATTCATTTTTATTAATTGAAGCATTGATTTCTGTGCTTAGTCACTCAGAAACTTGGTGAGGAATTATACCGCCCCCACTCCACACACATACATAAATCTCTCTCCTGGTTTGGGTACACCAGGTGGGACTTGAGTAGTCTCTCCTTGGTGGGAGATTGAGGGTGTACAACAGCAGCTATAACCCAGGGACAAGTGGGTAACTTCCAGGAGAGAAGATTCTGTGTGTTTAACGAAAGGGCTGGGTGGCTTCGCCAGGAGGAACCATTGAGCTGAGCTTTCAAGGAAGGACAGATGGTGCTTTAGGGTAGGGCCCTCTTAGCACCTTTGGAGCAGAGAAGTGGATATGGTCAGATCTGTGTTTCAGGCAGAGTTATCTGTCCTTGACATGAAAGGTGAACCCAAGAAGACAAAGGCTGGCAGCAGAGGCTGCCCCTAGAATGCTGGAGCTTCATAGAGAGATGACAAACTGAGATTGGCAGTGCCGTGCTGGGCAAAGCGCATGGCTTGGGGCAAACCTGGATTCAAATTTGATTCCCTAACTAACCAGCTGGGGGAACTCAGACAAGTTACCAAGCTTTTCCAAATTGATAAAATGGGAACACCAAATTGACTTCATTCAGTTACTGTGACTAGTCCATCAGTTAATGGTACTCAAACTCTGCCCCGAGAATTGGGCACACGACAGGCATTTTGTCACACAGTAAGGTTCAGTTGTTGCTGTTAGGTGCCGTCAAGTCATTCTGACTCATAGAGACCCTATATAGGGTTTCCAAGGAGCAGCTGGTGAATTTGAACCGCTGACCTTGTGTCTCAAACCAGCCTCGCAGTCCAGTGCATTATTACACAGTGCCACAACCAGGCATCCAAGTGCTCAGTAAAGGGTTGTTATTGCTTTCAGGCTGGTGGAAATAGGGACCAGAGAATTGGGAATGAAAGCAGCATGCTGGGGTGGAAGCAGCAGGTTTGACTCCTAGCAAAGGAGAAAGTGAGCTTGGTGGTGACTGAGGTGGTGGGAGAGAAGGTGGCACTCTTTGAAACAAGGATGCAGTGAGCAAGTATGTTTGTATAGGTGTGCTCATTCATTTTCTGTGCTGTAACCAATGGCCCCAAAACTAACTGGGCTTAAAGCAAAGGTAACTATTTATTATCTATCACGGGAGCCCTGGTGGCCTAGTGGGCTACATGTTGGGCTATTAACCGCATGGTCAGCAATTTGAAACTGCCAGCTGCTCCTCAGGAGAAAGATGAGACTTTCTGCTCCCAGAGACTTTATAGCCTTGGAAACCCTATGTAGGTTCGCTATGGGTCAGAACCGACTGGAGGGCACACAACATCAGCAATAATGTCTCTTACCATTTCTATATGTTAGACATTTAGGAGGGGTCTAGCTCTGTGCGGGTATCCCTGAAATTCAATCACCTACAAGTTGATCAAAGGTTGGGAGATTTACCTTCAATCTGATGGAGATGGCTGACAAGTTGGTGCTGGCTGTTGATGGGAGGCCTCAGTTCTTTCCGTGGTGGCCTCTCCAGCTTGAGTGTGCTCATGGCTTCCCTCAGACCTCTTCCGTACTCTGTCGTTCCACAGACCAGCTCTGCCTTAGTGTGAGAGCGAAAACAAGAGCAGATAAAGGTCTCTGTGGGCCATCTTAGAAGATGCAGATTTAATCGGTTCAGTTTGTTACATACAGACCTTAAAGGGGTCCAAGACAGGGAAGGTCAGCAAACCATTGGCAATGCCTAAGAGTAATGATTATGATGACTATTACAACAATGGTGTGGTGCTGTGGGTTAATGTGCTGGACTTTAAGGACTGTTTGAATCACAAAGTTGGTGGTTCAAGCTCACTAGCTGCTCCTTGGAATCCCTCTACAGGGCCGCTATGGGTTGGAACTGACTAGATGGCACTTAACAACCACAACAACATTACAACAATGACAATGACTACTTCTGCTGGTACTGTTACTACTACTCCTCCCTCTTCTTAGGGGCCCTGGTGGCAATATAGGATAAACACTGAACTGCTAAAAGCAAGGTTGGCAATTTCAGACCTGCTAGCTGCTCCTCAAGGAGCTCTGGTAGCATAGTGTTTACAAATCGGGCTGTGAACTGCAAAGTCAGCAGTTCGAAACTACCAGCTGCTCTGTGGGAGAAAGATGAGGCGTTCTGCTCCTGTAAAGATTTACAGCCTTGGAAACCCTGTACAGGGTCGCTAAGAGTCAGAACCGATTCCACGGCACATAACAACAACAAGCTGCTCCTCAGGAGACAAATGAAGCTTTCTGCTCCCTCCCGTGCAGCTTTACAGCCTCAGAAACGCCACACAGGATTGCTATGAGTTGGAATCAACTCAGTGATGTTGGGTTATATGCCAGGGGTCATGGGAGGTACTTGCATCCTCTGATCTCATCCTCACAGCAAGCCTACGAGATAAGTTCATTCTCTATTTTCTAGGTAAGGAAACTGAGGCTCTGCCCTTCTGGTTCAAGTTCATATAGTTCAAGTCTATACAGAGGAATAGAGCTGGGGAACAGAATACCTAACTGCTTTCTTTCTCTGTCACCTTCAAATCACGTAAGACCAGGCTGGACTAGACCCATGGGTGACCCTCCAGCTTGCCTAGCCTCTCTATCCTCCTGGATGTTGTCTCGGGAGACTGGGGCCCTATGTGTTAGAATTCCTTCTCAAGGGCAGCAGTCAGAGAAAGGCCCCAAATGCCTGGTGAGATTGGGCTCCTCACAGAGCATCCTGGGCCGAGTGCTGGGGATGCTGGCTTGCTGTAACTCAGTTTTCTAGAAATCTTGCATACTTCCCACCATGGATAAGGTCTTTTTGGCTAAGAACCACTGGACCCTAAGTTACAGTTTCCAAGTACATCTGTATCTGTTGTTTCACTGGGCCAGCAAGGGAAAACAGTAGATAAAAGCCAGTTTCAGCCACCCTCCCACAGCATTCTTGGTCATTCAGTCACAAACTTTTGTGCTTAGCTCTGTGCAGAGGCCTCCCGGCGGACTCACTCAGGACCACTCTTCCAATGAGGGACACACCTGCAGGTCTTATCCAGGACCACAGCAGAGACACACGTCACGTGCCTGGGAAGGACAGCCTTCAGGACTCTCCCAGAGCAGGATGATGTTGGTGCTGGGTGTCAAGGATGAGTGAGATTTCAAAAAACAAAACAGGTGAAAGGGAGGGAAGGGCACTGTAAAGGCCTGGGAAGCAGAGTTGCATGAACTTTGTGGAGGCTGCTAGAAGGTTCTAACCCAGGCGGATGCTGGAATAGATCTGTGTCACATGTGAAGGACACTGAGCCCCACGCGAAGGTTCCAATTGAGCTCCTTAGAGTCTGGAAGCCCCAGAGCTGATTCAGGGGGCAGTTTGAGTCAGGCTTAGAGACAGTGGGAAGCCACAAAAGGAAGTGTTGGATATTTTGTTGTGCCCATTTTATAGTTGAGGAAAATAAAGTTCAAAAGCGAGAAGACAGTTGCCTCAGGCCACACAGCCAGACCAGTGTGGCCTCAGGTTGTGGATACCCCATTTTCTTAGTCCTGTGGGTTCTGGTCTACTGAGCCCTCCAGCTTGAATCTTGCTGAGTATTGCCTTTCATGCACTTAGGAAAGGAGCCTCTGCCTGGGCCCCAAATCCTCTGGGCTCTGGCACATTGAGGGCTCCAGACATTTGTTCCTAAGAGAGTTTTGTGCCTTGTTGACCCCCACAGGACTCTATGGTCTCTGAGGGAGGGAAGATATTTGGCAATAACCAATTGCTTAGCATGCATGTGACAGGAAATGGGTCCTATGGTGAGCAAGGATGCACACAATGGGCCCCAAATTCTCACACTGGGGAGAATCCCTTGATCCTGACATTGTTCTTCTTGATGAATATTCATAGCTTTGTAGTTGTGTGATTGGATCGGGAAGACTTAAGTTAGCATAGCAGGTCACTCCCCAAAAAAGAAATGTTATTGTTGTTAAGTGCTGTAGAGTTCTGACCCATAGCGACCCTGTATAGGGTTACCGAGGAGTGTGGCTGGTGAACTTGAACTGCCAACCTTGTGGCTCAAACTGACTTTGCAGTCCAGCGCATTAGCCCACAGCACCACACCAGAACTCCATATAAGAAATACTATGTTGCAAGAAAAACAGAAGTTTGCAGGATATCCTTATACTTATTTCCTTATTTATGACTGAATTCTATTTCTTGTGTGTGTGTGTGTGTGTACATGTATGTGTCAAAACAGATCACCAGCACTGTCTTCCAGTGCTTTGCTGTTTGAGCTACCCAGGGAATCCTACATCAGTTTAGCAGGTATCAGAACCATGCCTAATAGGATTCACTTTTGTTTTGTGTTTTAAAATATACATGTTTAAAATTAGCATGTAGGTGGTGTCTCATTTCCTCTAACGTTACAAGGAGGAGAGAGAATCAACAGCATCCTCAGCTGATTCCTATGAGGCAAAGGTCAGACGTGCCTCCAGCTTCCAGCCCTCTTACCAACTTTGACCCCAGCCATCCAGTGACACTCCCTGCTTTTCTGCAGAGCTTGACACGGAACTTAGAGACAATACTCACAGTTATGGGGTTTATCAGGGAAATACCTGGTTCCAGTTCAGGTTCAGAAATGTTCAGGATATAATTCTTCAGCCAGGACAGCTTCCTCTCAGCTGTGCTTGCAGGCATAACTCTCCTGCCTGGCCTCTTGCCCCTGCCATGCTCAGACAAGTTTCACAAAGCTCTTTTTAGTTCTCTGAATGACTGTGTGCTCAAACACAGCCTCCTCCACCAGTAAGCCTTGGACGAAAATGCTCAGCTCTTGCTCTGTGGGTTAGTAAACCTAAATCCCTGGATTAAATGCTCAGGAGGCATCCTACTTGGCTAGCAAGCCTCTTGCCCAAGGCACTCAGAGCTCTCAGTCTGGGGCTGGAAGTCCATTGCTATGTCTCGGCTGTCACCATTTCTCTACTGCTACTTCTCTGACTCTGCTTCTCACCACTGTCACCATCTCACATGTTTCCTGGATCATGGAGGTTCAGCGCAGGGAACTCGGTCTCAAGGATGCATTCAACTTCTGGCTTTCCTCTCTTCATGGTAGTGAGAGTCTCCCTTTCCACCTCTGAGATGACTCATTTTAAGCCTATTGGGATGGCAACTGATCAATCCCCACATTAGGGTTTCGTGCACATTATTTGTATGTTTCCACTCCACAAGAGTACCATATACTTTCTTTATATTATTAATAAGCTATCTACTTCCCTTGGTGGGTCACAAACACACCACATTTGCATAGTCTATCTAGTCTGTTGGTGGAAGTTACAAAGACTATATATAACTAGTGGTGGTGGTGGTGATGGTTATGTGCCGTGGAGT
>NW_006408641.1:8676770-8688729 GCF_000296735.1 Chrysochloris asiatica
TGCTGTGCATGGGGTTGCTATGAGTCAGTTCCAACTCGATGGCACCTGACAACAACAACAACAACAACAGATGGTAAGGAATGGACATCTTTATGTGATGGAATTATGAATGATATTTAATGGCTGATTTTCTAGAAGTAGGTCTTCCTTCTGAGATGCCTCTGGGTGGACTTGAACAGCCAACCTTTTAGTTAGCAAAGAATGCTTTAACTGTTCGCACTACCCAGGGACTCCTTATTGATCATAGTTATCATTTACTGAGGGCTGCATGCCATCCTGGGGCCTGAGAGGGAAAGATGAGAAGATGTAGACCAGTCAAAAATATGAGGAAAAGCACCTTGGCACAGCATTTACAGAAGGCAGGGGAGCTCGTGGGATGGAAGGACAGTTCCTCAGAGAGGTGGCATTTAGAGTTGACACTTCAAATTCAACCTGGGCTCTTGAAACTCTCAAACTGCCAAAAGCTATAGGAATACAAGAGTGGTAGAATTTCAGATATTCTGACTAATGGGTGAAGACTGAATTTGAGAGATAGTAGGGCCAGGTTAAGGTTTCTGGAGACCTGCGAAGGTTTAGGGCTTCCTCCTGTGCTCTGTGGGTGTGATCCCTCAACTTCACTCCCTCCTGGGACCCAGCCTCATCTGGGGGCTCCTGGCCAGCAAAGGAGGACACTATTGGTGAGTTTATCTGTGTCTGTCAGGTGAGGGAGCTCAGCCAGCAGTTCCAACCTTACTCCTACTGTGCACGTCTGCATGGCTTCAGTCTGAAATCCCTGGTGCAAGAAGATGACAGACAAAATGAGCCTGATTCTAATTCAAGTCAGAAGCATACTTATTTAATACCTACCATAGCCCCAGGGGTAGGTTTGAGTGTCTACCGCAGGGTTTCCTGAGGGACGAGATATCTGGGAAGGCTGCAGAGGCTGAGCAGGGTAGGCTGGACAACAAAGATAAAGGTGACACATGTGAGCAGGGTCTGCGAAAGGTCATTGTGGATATGGGACCAGGCAGACACTGTTCACATGCCAGCTCTGCTTGTTATCAGCTTTGTGGCATTGGGCAAGTTTGCAAGCATCCCTGAGCCACATTTCATTCTGATGAGGTTGGCAGCCATGGTGAGGTGGGAGCTGCCAGCATGAGCCCTTCTCCCTGCAATGTCAGGTCAAGGAATCTGGAATTGGTGCTGTAGACCCACAAGGATGCCACGAGTGGTGCCCTGAAACTAGCACTTTGAAGGAGGTGAATGCGCTTTGCCATCTGAGTGAGTGTGTTCAGGGATCAATTTATCATCTTAAAGATGTGGGTTCTGGGAATGAGAGAATAGAACTATACCATACCATCAAGCTGTCATTCAAACAAATGCTTGGCATTTCAAGTTCAGACACCCATCCACTACCATCTAGTAGAGTTGATTCTGGCTCTATGTAACTCCGTAGGACAGAGTAGATTTGCTCTCTAGGGTTTCTGAGACTGTAAATCTTTACTACAGCAGAGAACCTCATCTTTCTCCCACATAATCTGGTGGGCTTGAACTGCAGACCTTGTGGTTAACAACTCAATGCTTAACCCACAGCATCACTAGGACTCCCTTTAGTTTAGGCACATTGACCCGCAAGGTCTTGTGGGTCTTTCATCCTTGTTAAGAGGGACTACATGGGTGTAAGGGCAGGCCAGGGTCTGAAGTCACACTGAGAAGAAAGTCTTGAGAAAGGAGCATTATATGATAAGTAAATATGAGTAGCCCAAGGAGAAATAGCTTTGCCCTTAACTATTACATACTTGGCTCCTCCCAACTCCCACCTGCCTAAGCAGGGGCAGATTTGGACACCCAGGTCCCTCTATGTCTTTCTCCCCGCCAGGATGAGCTCTCAGGTGAGGTAGATTCAGGGATTTCATTCCTAGTATGGATGAGTCCATCAAGTTCAAGAAGTTGGACCAAGAAAATCTCTTGTTTTTAATCTTTTTCTGTATAAATGTATATTCCACAGTTGGCCCCTTGATATTGGATTTCTAACTTGTAAAATATTCAGTTTCCTTATCTGTTAAAGGGGACTAATAATACTTTGCTCAGTTACCAGGAGTCCAAAGGCCAGGCCCCTGGGGGGGGGGGTTGGGGGTGGTCTTTGTGGAAATAGCATGACAGAGGTATCTGACCCCCACATGCTTCACAAGGAAGACAAGGATCAAGATCAACAGTCCAAGACTGATTCCTCTGAGATGGAGGTCACACATGCCTCTACCCTCCAACCTTGGCAACAATTCTGACACCAACTTCCTCTACTCTCTACTAGTCTCTACTCTTCTGTTGAGTTAAATAATTTATTACAATGGCCACACAGAACTCACAAAAAATATTCATAATTACAGGGTTTATTTGATATATTAGACACTGAAGACCACACACTATTACTTGTGGGATGACCTCAAAAATATCATATGGGAAGAAAGCAAAAGGTCATTAAGAAGACAAGAAAGAAGAAAAAGACCAAAATGGATGTCAGAGAGACTCTGAAACTTGTTCTCCAATGTAGAGATGCTAAGGCAATGGAAGAAATGAGGAGGAAAAATTGCTGAACAGAAAATTTCAAAGGGCAGCTCGAGAAGACAAAGTCAAATATTATAATGAAATGTGCAAAGACCTAGAGTTAGAAAAACAAAAGGGACGAGCACGCTCAGCATTTCTCAAGCTGAAAGAACTGGGGAAAAACTCAAGCCTCAACTTTCAGTATTGAAGGATTCTATGGGCAAAATGAATCCTGGTGTGGTGCTGTAGGATAAGCACTGGAACACGATGTCGGCTTGAACTGCAAGGTTGGTGGTTCAAATCCACCAGCTGCTCCTCAGAAACCCTTTACAGGGTCGCTATGAGTCAGAACCGACTTGATGGCACTTAACAACAACAGCAACAATGGATAAAATATTGAATGATGCAGAAAGCATCAAAAGAAGATAGAAGTAATATATAAAGTTACTATGTTGTTGTTGTTACTATACCAGTAAGAAATGGTCGATGTTCAGCTATTTCAAGAGATAGCATAAGATCAAGAACCAATACTATGGAAGGAAGAAGTCCAAGGTGCACTGAAGGCATTGCCAAAGAAGAAGTCTCCAGGAACTGATGGAATACAAATCGAAATCTTTCAACAAATTTACACAGCACTAGATGTACTCACTCTATGACAAGAAATTTGGAAGACAGCTACCTGGACAACTGATTGGAAGAGATCCATATTTGTGCCCATTCCAAAGAGAGGTGACACAAGAAAATGTGGAAATCATGGGACAATGTCATTAATATCATATGCAAGTAAAATTTTGCTAAAGATAATTAAAAGATGGCTGCAACAGTACATTAACATGGAACTGCCATAGGTTCAAACTTGATTCAGATCAGAACGTGGAATAAGGGATATCACTGCTGATGTCAAATGGATCTTGGCTGAAAGATGTTTACCTGTGTTTTATTGACTATGAAATGGTTTTCAACTATGTGGATCATAACAAGCTATGGACAACATTGCAGAGGATAAATATTTCAGAATACTTATTTATGCTCATGAGGAATCTGTTTACAAATCAAGAGGCAGTTGTTCAAACAGAACAAGGGGACACTGAATAGTTTAAAATCAGGAAAGGTGTGCGCCTGGGTTGTATTCTTTCACCATATTTATTTAATTTCTATGCTAAGCGAATAATCTGAGAAGCTGGATTATATGAAGAGGAATGTGGCATTAGGATTGGAGGAAGACTTATTAACATTGCAATTCAATGTAAAGAAAACAAAAATCCTCACAACTGGACCAATAAATAAACATCATGGTAAACGGAGAAAAGATTGAAATTGTCAAATACTTCAATTTGCTTGGATTCACAATCAACTCTTATGGAAGCATCAGTCAAGAAACCAAATGACGTATAACACTAGGCAAATTTGATGCACAAGAGTTCTTTAAAGTGTTGAAAAGCAAAGCTGTCAGTTTGAAGGCTAAAGTGTACCTGACCCAAATTATGGTAATTGCATCATATGCATGTGAAAGATGGACAATTAATAAGGAAGATGGTAGAAGCACCAAGGCATTTGAATTATGGTGTTGGAAAAAAATATTAGAAGTACCATGAACTACCAGGAAAAAAAAAAAAATCTGTATTGGAAGAAGTGCAACCAGACGCTCCTTAGAAGCCAAGGTGGAGACTTTGTTTCTCATACTTTTGACATATAATTAGGAGGGACCAGTCTCTGGAGAAGGACATGATGCTTGGTAAAGTGGAGAGTCAGTGAAACAGAGGAGGAGCCCCCAAAGAAATGGATTAACACAATGGCAGCAGCAATGGACTTGAACATAACGATTGTGAGGCTGACTCAGGACCCACCTGTATTTCATTCTATTGTGCATGGAGGTGTTCTGTGTCGGAATCAACTTGACAGCTCCTAACAACAACAGGAGTCCTGGTGTGGTGCTGTGGGATAAAGCACTGGATTGCAAAGTCAGTTTGAACCACAAGGTCGGTGGTTCAAACTCATCAGTTGCCCCTTGAAAACCCTATACTGGGTTGCTATGAGTCGGAACCAACTCGACGGCATTTAACAACAACAAAGCCCAATCCAAACACTGTCAGGGAGTGGGCCTTTAGTATGGGCTGTTGTTGTCAAGTGCTGTTCAGTCCGTTTTGACCCATAGTGACCCTGTATAGTGTTTCCAAGGAGCAACTGACTGGTGAGCTTGAGCTGCCCACATTGCAGTTCAAACAGCTTTGCAGTCTGGTGCATTAATCCACAGCGCCACACCAGGTAACAAGGCCCTATTGGTATAGGGTTCCTGGCCTTTGGAAAAGCCAACTGGAGGGAAGCTGGGGGCAGAGGGTGTAGAAGGGTGTTTAAGAGCTTCAGGAAAGCAGCCTGCTCAGCGCAGCTGGGGGCTGGGGGTGGGGTGGGGGGTGGGGTGAATCCTGGCTAAAGAAGCAGAGAGGGAAGGTTCTATGCAATCATGTATTTCAGAACTAACAGGAGTTTGGGGTCATTAGTTCAGCCCTTTGGTGACCCAATGCCCAGAGAAGTTACTGGCTGGTCCAAGGCCACAAAGGGAGATAGTGACAGCCTGGCCTGGAGTGCAGTGGCAGTAATATGCCAGGGAATTACCATCTGCCCCTAGGTGACCTCCCATAGGGCAGCTTGGGAGGGCTAGAGACCTGTCTGTGCTGGTCAGAAATGAGACTCCAGGTCAGGAGTGACCTTAGGGGCACCCACACTGGGGAAAGGAGGACCCCTACCCCACCTCCAGACAGGTGTCTGTCCCTCTCAGCCTGGTTCCTTCCTCAGCCCCTCTGTGAAGTAGAGGAGGATCTTCGGGGCACTGAGCTCAGCCTGCTCCTTTGAAGTCAGGTTCAGCTTGTGCCCACCCTGAGTCGCAGGGGTTCTCTGAGTGCTGGGGAGTGCCACAAAGCAGAGGACCCTCCCAGGCATGATAAGAGGAGACTGAGGAAGGCTCCAGGTACCAGGAAGCAGGGAGCATGAGCAGAGGGCCCTCATGGGATGGGCAGACTTGCACTGGATTCCATTTCCCAGGTTTGATCTCACATGTGTGTCCTGGGCTTTTGTTCTCCTTTGAATAATTTGTGACTTTCCAATAATTTTACTTCTTTCCCCCTCTGAGGTGTGGCTGCCCCTTTAGACACCCCATCCCCCAGTATGAAGACAGAGCTAAAGAGTACCCACTCCCTTGCCTCCTGTCTGCCAAGTGAGTGCACCGTCTTAGAAGTGGGACCTCCATCCATCACTAGTCAAATCCTCAGAGACTCAGAGCCCGAACCACCCAGCTCTACCTTTCCCAGGCTCCTGTGGGAGGTGGTGTATGCTTATTGCCTTTAACTATGATGTTTTGTGCAAATTTGTCATAAATAGTACAATGACAATAGAGTAAATGATACAGGGCTAGAGAGGCTTTCTGGAGGAGCGGAGCAGGTGAGACCAGAAAGGTAGGTAGGGCAAGGGTCAGGCAGGCCCTAGTGGGCCATGAGAGTGTGGTCTTAAACCCAAGAGCCAAGGAATCCCTTGAGGTTTGAAGCAGAAGAGGTTGAGAGTGAGAAGAGGGCTGGATGCTGAGCCCTGGGTTGGGAAGACCCTACGGGAGAAAGTCCAGGTATCATGGAATGAAGGGAAGGGGATTCCTAAAGGAGAGGGTCACAGGCTGACCACCAGGCCCAGCAAGTAGAAAATCATCGGGGGTCTTGGCAGAGTCATTTTGGTGAATTGGAGGTGGGGATGGAGAGGAGTCAAACTGAGTGTTTTGAGAAGTGAGTGGAAGGTGAGGAAGTAGAGACCAGAGGTGTAGCTGTTCTATCACGAGTGTGCTTTGAGGGAATGAGAGAGACAGGGCAGGAACCCTCAATTTCTCACCAGATGGACCTCTCCACATATATGCTTGCTTCACCCACAGTGATCCTGTCTCCAGGCATTTATACAAGTAATTTTCTCTCCTTGAAATGATTTTGTGCCCTTCTGACATCAGTCAGCTCATTCCTGTTCATCCTTTAGGTCTCTGTCAAAGTGACCCCTCTTCAGGGAGGCATCCTGCTGACCCTTCCTGTGTTTGCTTCCCTCTCAAACACTTCTTTTCATTACATCGATGTGGTTAGTAGATGTTCCTGCCAGACTCTTATCTTCATTGCTGTGTTCCCAACACGCAAACAGTGCAGAGGATAAATGAGTGAAACCAAAGCCCAGAGTTGGTTCACAGCTCCTATGGGTTGAATTCATTCGTAGGGGGGAAAGGGTTCTTTTTCAAAGCCAGTTTCCCCTCTCCTCCCTACTAGATTAAGCTCATTATACTTTAGTATGAATTTGTTTTTAGCATAGAGCTCTAATCTTGGGACAGGAGTAGCCTTCCCAGGGCTTCTCATTTTCTGGACGCACCAGAGAGATAAAGTAATACAATAGGAATGGCAGCAAGTGTGTAAGGCTAGGAACCCTGTTCTCCCAGGCTTTCCTTTGGGCATTTGGAAGGGCTGAGGGCAGAGTGGACACTGGGCTGCCTACTGAGTTGAGGGTTGGGAATATGTGCCTAGGAAAACCTCACTTCAGTTTAACTAGGGTAGGGGACTTGGAGCAACACATCACTATGAGGTACATGAGCCCATCACATTTGACCTTTGCCCCAACCCTAGATAGTGTTCCTTTCTCTACATGAATGTTTGGGGTCAACCACCACAAATACTTGTCCAGGAAATCCAGCCAACGTGACCTTGAAGGGGTCCTGAAGGTGGGCAAGATTTGCAGTGGACAGTGAACGTGTGCAGGGGAGTCCCCAGCACCCACCCCCTAGGCCTAGTCCAGAGCTGATGCTGTGGGACCCATGATTCAGTGAATGTATGTATGCCTGCCTGGTTTATTATTGGTAGAGAGCAGTTGGCATTTACAGATTACTGAGTGGCCAGAGCACAAGGCTGTATCCCTGTTAACACCCAAACTTCCTCCTTACATCATAACATGGGCTCCAGTTTCTAAAGGTCACGTGTCGGGCCTTATTTTTGCAATGAAAGTCCGCCACACTATTTATTTGCACTCTTTCACACGTGACTTGCCCATAGTCATGTGGATGAGGTCGTGAGGGCATGGCAATTGCCGCAGGATGGCATCAAGGTTAGAGACTGTCTGGGTTCATAGTCCATGGGTGATGGCCTGATGTGACTCGGATAAAGGCTGGCATCCTTAAAGCCCAGAAATAACAACTTGGCCAACATGGAGAAGATGTCACAGATGTTAGGATGTCTCCTAACATCTCTGCATAGGATGTCTCCTAACATCTCTGCACCCCAGTCCTCTGTGGTCCCACAGGAGCCCCCATGGACAGCACTCTAACTTCCACTTAGTTCAAAAGCAAACTGAGGTTTGACTGTCAGAGGAGATCCATCCAGAGTCAAATTCAGTCTGTCTGACTCTGAACCTGTATTCTGTCCTCTAGACAGGTAGATATGCAATTGGATGCTATTGGGGAGGATTTGAGGGGCTCAGTGCCAGGGAACCACAACCAGACATGAAGGTGAAGAGTCCATCTATGATGTGTGTGGAGAGGCACAGGGAGGTTGCCACTCTGAGACCATGAGGCTTAACCTGGGGGACATGGGTAACGCAGGCCAGGAGGAATAAGATGCATGAGAAAGAGTCAAGGAAGACTGTGGGAACACTGGCAACCGCCCAGCTGAGAGGTATGACGGAAAGGGAAAGTGACCCGAGGTTCCACACCCGAGGTTCTACACACAACAAAGACAGAGGCGTCTAGCAGGCTGGCAGCAGGCTAAGCCTGGGAACTAGACCACCAAAACAATTTTGAAACAGAAGAACAAAGTTGGAGAACACATTAAGCTTCAGCAATAATGCAGGGTGGAATTAGCAAAAGGATAGATAGACATGCAGCAATGAGCAGAAAGGAGAGTCTAAAAATAGATTCACATATAAGGTCAATTGGTACAAAGGTACGAAAGCAGTTTTTAGCAAATGGTGTTGGAACAATTGGACATACACACACACACACACACACACACACACACACACACAGAGAGAGAGAGAGAACATAGATCTATACTTCACACAATAGACCAGGGTGAGTAAAAAATTATCTGCACTCTGGCTGTAAAATCTATTTTAATCAACTTTTAGAAAAGACAAATGCATCATTTTAAAAATCTAATCACCTTGATTTTCAATACACTTTGTCCATCTGTCAACAAACTTTCATATTTCCTTATTAAAAGATGTTTTAGGCTGAGCTGCAAGCCACGAAGGCACTGCTGTTTTCACTTCTTCATCAGACGTGAATCTTTATCCTCTAAGGCTGTTTCAAGGGACCACACAGGTTCAATAAGGAGGATACTTTAAGATGATGTAGGCTTTGCAGAATGTCAACAGTGTGGGCAGAGGTATGGGAATATGCATTGTCATGCAAGATCACAATGCTCCTGGATAGCAGTCTTCTGATTTAATCTGAAGTTTAGACATTAGCTTTTCAGTCAGTATCACACTGTAATGAGCATTGTTGATTGTTTAATCTTTCCTGAGGACTGTTCCAATACTGGCCCTTGAAAATCTCAGAAACCTGTAAAGCATAAATTTTCCAGCTGATGATTGACTTTTGAACTTTTTCTTGGTTGCTGATTGAGGACGTTTCTATTCCATACTCTGCTGTTTACTCATAGTGATGAATACATGTCTCGTCACCAGTAACAATTTTTTAAAATGACCTTTTGCGTTCCTTTGATTATCGGTCCAAATTTTGTTTGCAGGTCCAAATGCTTCTGTTTATGCTTTTCTGTGAGTTGTTTTGGTTCCTATATTCCATAAACTTTTCTGTGATTGGTCCCCATCTTCCACAAACTTATCTGTGAGTTGTCTTGGTATCCATCTTCCACAAACTTTTCGAAACCTAAGTCTGTCATGGATTATTTCATAGGCAGAGCCATAGCTGATTTGCAAATGACATGCCACAAAATCCACTATCACATGTCTATTTGACAGAATCATTTCATGTGCACATTCAATGTTGTCATCAGCTGAGGATGTGGATGGGTGTTTTAATATAACCAGATTGTGGATAGTTTTTGACTCACCCTTGTACATAGAAAAGTTTAACAATTTAACAACAAAAGAAAACTAACCAAATAATTAAATGACCGAAGGACTTGAGTAAACATTTCACCAAACAGGATGTTCAAATGGCCACCATGTAGAAGATGGTCAACCTCTTTAGCCATCTGAAAGATGCACACTAACATGGGTAGAAGGAGCCCTGGTAGCACTACTGGAAAAGCACTGGACTAAGCATTAGGGTATCAGTTCAAACCCACCATCCCTTCTGTGGGAGAAAGATGAGGCTTTCTGCTCCCATAAAGATTTACAGCCTTGGAAACCCTATACAGGGTTGCTATGAGTTGGAATTGATTCATTGGAAGTAGCAATGGCATGATGGGTAAATCCCTAGTGTCACAGAGGTTAAAACATTGTGATGCTAACCAAAAAGTTGGCTGTTCAAATCCACCAACCATTCCACAGGAGAAAGATGTGACCATTTATTTCCAGAAGGATTTATAGCTTTGGAAATCCCCAGGGCAGTTCTACTTGGTCCAATTTGGACACTATGAGTTGAAATTGACTCAAGGACAGTGAGCCTGGCTTTATTTTTGTGGAGGTGGGTGTTTAGCCTGGTTAATACATTAAAAATAGAAATAAAATTACAAATATTGGCAAGGATGTAAGGAAATTGGACCCCTTATCCATGAATGCTAAATGATACTAGCGTTGTGGGAAATAGAATGATGGTTCCTCAAAAAAAAGGAAAATGGAATGACCATGTTGTTGTTAAGTACCCTCTAATCAGATGCCACTCATACTGACACAACAGAAGAAAACATTGCCCAGTCCTGTGCCATCCTCACAATTGTTAGGTTTTAACCCATTGTTGCATCCACTGTCAATTTACCTCATTGGGGTCTTCCTCTTTTTGAATGATCCTCCCCTTTAGCAAGCATGATGTCCTTCTCCAGGGTCTGGTCCCTACTGATAACATGTCCAAAGTACAAGAGATGAAGTTTCACCATCGCTGCTTCTAAGGAGCAATCTGGCCAAACGTACTTCTTCCCAAACAAACTGATTTGTTTGTTCTTCGGAAAGTCCATGGTATATGCAATATTCTTCATTAACACCACAACAAATTCACTGATTCTTCTATGGTATTCCTTACTCATTGTCAGACTTTCACATGCTTGAGACAATTGAAAATTCCATGGTTTGGGTGAGGCATACCTCAGTCCTCAAAGTAACATCTTTGCTCTTTAACACTTTAAAGAAGTTTTTTTGCAGCAGATCTTTGATTTTTCACAGCAGATGTTTGATTTATTGACTGCTGCTTCCATGAGTGTTGATTGTGGATCCAAATAAAAAGAAACTTTGACAGCTTCAATCTTTTCTTCATTTATCATGATGGTGTTTATTGGTTCAGTGGTTTTAATTATGTTGAGGTGTAATCCATACTGAAAGCTGTGGTCTTTTGTCTTCGTCAGCAAGTGCTTCAAGTTTTCTTCTCTTCCAGCAAGCAAGGTTGTGTCATCGGCATATCTGAGGTTGTTAATGAGTCTTCCTCCAATTTTGATGCCATCTTCTTCTTGATAATATGTTATAATACGGATGTAGCTTGAAGACATTATGCTGAGTGAAATAATCCAGTCACAAAAGGACTTATATAAGAAGATAAGAAAAGGCAAATATAGAGAACCCAAAGTTTATTAGTCTTTATAGAGCAGGAGAGAGGAGGAAAAGGTGTAACAGAAATGCACTGAATAAACTTAGTGTTTCAGAGCCAATTGTGTAACTGCTGTCATTAAGTTGTACCCCTGTGTGCTTGAATCTTTGATGTTGTGGTTCTTGGTCTAGTACTTACCCTGTGCCACCAGTCTGAAAACCAAACAATAGTTTAGCTTAACTAGTTAAAAAAAATGGTCTGTCTTGAGCACTATGCTCTTTTTAAAAAATGTTTTATTGTGAATTATGTGATAGTTGACATGGGAGAATATTAGCTTTAAATTCATCCTATCCTATATCGTCTCATTGCCATGGTTACAATCCCATCCATGCATCATCAACCAACCACAGGGTATACCCTGCAAGCCTGCCCCCGGGTTGTCAGCACACAGCCCCTCTCCCTCTCTGGGTCTAAAGTCCCCAGCTGCTCCATCTCTCCACGTCATCGCCTCTGCCGCCATATCTGGTGTTATTGCTTCTGTGGGTAGGGTTCCGCTCTCTGCTCTTTTCCCTTGATGGTTCCAGGGACCTCTGCTCCTAGACTGCAAAGTTAATCACTCCTCTCCTTGCTATAAAACGTCTACCTTTAAATTTCCAACCCTCACAATCAGTCCTGATAACAATTATTCACTATTGTATCACAAGAGACCTATTCGCATTTCATTTAATCAGC